>NW_012116243.1:540626-543329 GCF_000951035.1 Colobus angolensis palliatus | reverse complement strand
GGGGTCAAGGGCACCCTCTCATCTCATTTGGATCATGAAAAATGTGAGATAATGTCATAGTCCACTTGTGCATCTATAATAGATTATCTTAGACTGGGTAATTTACAATGAACAGAAATATATTGGTTCACAGTTCTGAAGGCTGGGAAGTCCACAGTAAAGGTGACAGCATTCTATGAGGGCCCTCTTGCTGTGCCATTATGTGACTGAAGGTTAAAGGTCAGCAGAAGGAGCCCAATCCCAAAGTTGACTATTTTTGTGGCCAAAGCAAAATAAATATTTTATTTCTTAGGGTTTTTATTTTTCTTTTCCAATTAAATCTCTTAAATATCTTCTTGACCCTTTGTAAAAGTTAAGGTAATGTAACAGGTAAGCAAATGAAAAAAGATACAATGTAACTTAAGTAGCAATATTAAAGTTATATTCAAGTCATAGACACCTATAGAGTTTTGAACAAAAGATAAATGGCAGAGGTTTAGGTCTGACACTATTTAACTGATTGTAACTACCCACTGGTGGAAAAAAAATGAGGGGATCTAAAAAAAAGTATGGATATTTTCCACAGAGTTCTGAAATATTTCTTTCATTCCTGATAGCAGAGACCTCATGAACTAAACACCTCTCATTTGGCCTTCCATTCCTATTCGGCCCCATCTTCCATTAATTTTACATTATCAATTAAATTCCAACATGAATTTTGGAGGGTTCAAACATTCAAACCATAGCAGCTAATACATTTGTGTTGTTTTAAGCCAGTAAGTATGGTAATCTGTTACATAGCATTAGAAATCAATATAATTTCTTTTCAGATTAGGCTGTTTGGCAATGTCTGGATATATTCTGAATAGTCAAAATTTGAAGGGGGTTGCTATTTGCTTTTAGTGTATAGGGGCCAGAGATGTGGCTAAACATCCTCTAATGCACAGGAAAAATCCTCTGACCACAGGATTTTGCAGCCTCAAAATTTGATAGTACTAAGGTTAAGAAACCCTGCAGTAGGCTACTTTGTTAAAATTATCTCCGGTTGGAGGAAGAACACTAAATTAGAGTGAGAATCCTGAGAATATAAATAATTTTCTGGGAATAAGTTAAGAATTTTCATGAACCAAATAAAATTTCTTTGGCCTACTAGGATATTCTTAAATACTACATAATTAGTAACATTATTCTCAGAACTGCCAAACTGAATCTGCTACTTCTTACATATAAGAATTAAGTTTTAAGGTATGTTTTGATATTTGTAAGAAATTCCTACCCACATGAGATAATCAAAGATCTTATAGTTTAGAACATTTTGCTCATGATGTGTAAACAATGTGCATTATTCTTTGACTTTCACTTCTTGGAAATATTCTTTTACATTTTGCAGGGTCTCAATGGAGACATTTAATTGGTAGGACTAATTCAATATTTGGCTTCTGAACTTCCTTCATATGCCATTCCTTTTCTATCAGAAAGCTTCCGAGGTTGCTGGCAGAATATCTGTTTATAAAATCTGATGCATGCCACAGGATTCCAGTATTTGTGGTGGCATGAACACACAGGGTAAAGATTATCATACCTTTTCTAATTCCAAAACAAAAACATGTTTCAGAACCTCAGAGACTTAAGTACAGGATGGAAAGTTCTGTAATAATATATAAATAAAAGCTAGAGCTGATAATATACTGAAGCTACTTATACCTGTTGGACATGATAAATTAAGTATTAAATAAATGCAAGTTTGGAGCCCTTTTTATTTCAATGCTGCTCTTGAGTTGTTGATACTCAGCAGGACTCTAGTATTATCACACATTCTTTGAGGAGAATTTTAAACAACATAGAAATATTCTAAAGGCACAAGATTTCTGTAAGCTACTTCCAGCTGCCAGTCAAAGAGATTCTACAGTACAGATCCTTTGCTGTGAATTCCAACACTATCCTGCTGACACGAACCATCAGGACATTTAACAGAGAACAGACAAATGAATATTGTGACAAAATTGCGAAACCGTGTGGAATATCAAGGTTCATTTATTTACATAGGTGAAAAACAATATAGAGAACCTGATCCATATTATTCACAACCCTCTGCCCGGAATGAGCCTTTGCTAGCATTAGGATTATAAAATAAGATCTCCCTATTTTCTTAGTCATAGTCTCAAATTTCTAGAGAGACAAATTTGTGATGTTTTGTGGTTATTTCTTATTTATAATTAGACTAGCCTTCAAGAAAAATGCAACTGCAAATAGCAAGTAACTAAATAAATATGAAGTTTTATCCAGAAGTGACTTCCCTAATAAGCTCAGGAATCTCGAATTTTAAATGAATATAAAGAATCAAATGATCTACCAAAGTATAAAACCAGACATTAGTATATTCATACATTAATAATATAGGCAGGCACACATAATGCTTATTGTAAGTCAGATACAGCTCTGATGGCTGTCTTTAGATAGTAACTTGTTTAATCCTCACAGCAACCTTATGAGATAAGCCCTATACTTATCTCCATTTGACAAATGAGAGAACAGAAGCAGAGTTTAAGTGACTCTAGGAAGAAGTATAGCCAGTAAAGGAGTTAGCAAATATTCAAAGCAGAGCCCTCACTCTTAACTACTTCAAGTTGTTAATCTCCAAGTTTCTATTTAGTCTTTAGTCAAGCATTCATTTAGTTTTTATCCTTGGAAGCACCCTGTGCTGGTTGCTGGCATAGAGATAAA
>NW_012116243.1:539754-540576 GCF_000951035.1 Colobus angolensis palliatus | reverse complement strand
CAGGGAAATACTGGGAAGAAGAGGAAGGGATCCCGGGCAAGAGCTTGGCCCAAAGTGAGAACTATCTCTGTTTTCCCACCTGAATGTTGTCTTTTGGGCAGCCCTATCCCCATCCTGTGCCCAGAAGAACCCCAAACCCAAGACTCTGTGGACACACACACACACAGAAGAGAGAAGCATCTGAACATTGAGAAGAGAAGAAGCAGCTAGATGTCGGAGACTACAGCCAGAGAAGAGTTTGGCCGGGGACAGTTGGAGAGGAGTTTGGCCTGGGATGGCCAGACTCCAGGGGAAGATTATCTTCCTGCTCCACCCCGTTTCCAGCTCCCCTTCCCACTGAGAGTCACTTCCAGCACTCAGTAAAATCCTCTTCAATTCATTCGTGTGACTTGATTCTTCTTGATGCCGGACAACAACTTAGGTATCAAGAGGGCAGGGTGTAAAAGGCTGTCACCTTGTCTCTCCACTGAGCTGGTTAACACTTAGCCATCCACAGACCGGAAGGCAAATGCTAAAAGAGAACTGATTGTAACACATCCCCTCTGGGGTTCCGGGGTCACAGACACTCCTCCTAGATAGCACAGTTAAAACAGCATTGTAACATGTTTGGACACTGCTGCAGGGCTCACACAGAGCCTGCTCCTGCCAGAGAGGAGCAACCAACTGGTTCCAGCATTAGTTCCCTCTGGTTCCCACACTCGTCTTCTCCTGTGCTCCCTCCCATAAGGGAATGAGCACAGCAGTTGAGTAAATGAGCCACCCCCTTCACGAGTCCCGAGAAGGGGTCAAGGGCACCCTCTCATCTCATTTGGATCATGAAAA
>NW_012116243.1:469014-535294 GCF_000951035.1 Colobus angolensis palliatus | reverse complement strand
ATTCATTTAGTTTTTATCCTTGGAAGCACCCTGTGCTGGTTGCTGGCATAGAGATAAATATAAAAGACATGTAAATCAATAAATCACATTTTAATGTATGTTGTGATGTGAACACAAAGAAGGGATTATCACTTGCTAAGTAACAAAAGGAAAAACAAGAAGGCAGTTAGGTTAATGGTAAACAGTTCTATGTATTTCAACTTCCCATTGTAGTATAGCCTTTGAACACATTGACATTGTAATTATATTCATAATGAAGACCTCCAATTGCCAAAGAGTGAATGTATGTTCAGAGAAGTTTGCTTAAAAAAGAAGGCATATAGGCAGTATATTTACAAACTTTTATTTTAGATGGTTTACCTGTTTTGAAGTAAATACTTATTTTTTTTCATCACATTGGAGTTATTTTCTTTGTGGTCACATTGGAGGTTATCGTATGCATTTTAACTTAGAATTGACTTCAGATTTACACTGATAATTCTAGTGAGATATAGAAATGCTACTTCTATATAGCTCTACTCAATCTTTCCCTTTTTTGTCTTACTGTTATTATATCTATTACATCCATATGTGCTACAAAGCAAATAATACATTGCTGTTAATTTTTTTTTTTTGTCTATTATGGAAGCTGAGAAAAGAAATAAGGGCAAATATATAGTAACTACTTCAAGTGGTTAATCTCCAAGTTTCTATTTAGTCTTTAGTCAAGCATTCATTTAGTTTTTATCCTTGGAAGCACCCTGTGCTGGTTGCTGGCATAGAGATAAATATAAAAGACATGTAAATCAATAAATCACATTTTAATATATGTTGTGATGTGATAGATAGATAATGGATAGATAGATAGATAGATAGATCGATAGATAGATAGATTTTTAAATATTTACATTTTACTTACCATTTCTGGTTCTCTTTATTCATTCCCGATTCATGTTCCCACTGACCTTTATGCTCCATGCTTTTTTTGTGGTTACTCTAGAGATTACCATATATGCTTTAACTTAGAATTGACATAATAAACATGTTATATTTTATATGTTATAGGCCAAACAGTATAATTCTATACATATTGTTGTATACAATTTCTTCTTAAATGAATTAACAGAAGAAATTAAAAAATGCATTTATATAGCATTTTATAACTACAGAAGTACCTATAACAATGTTCTTTATTTTTTTGTATAGATTTGAATTTCACCTAGATATACTTACTTACAAACCAAAGAACTTTCTTCAGTATTTCTTTTAAGGCTTGTTTGAAATTATAAGAATCTCTCAGTGAGACAGCCTCGTGTAAAGGGGTCCCCAGAGAACCTCTAACCGGCCTGGGCACTGTGAGAATGGAGTGGAGCTATGGAAGTTCCTGCCATTTGCTAAGGGGAGGAGCCTGGCTCTTCCTGTTCTAGTGTGGGAAACTTGGATTCAATCTATGAGATGAGGGCCTGCTAAAGGAACTCCTCTCTTGCTTTGCTGTGTTGTTTTTCCTTTTTCCTTTTGCCCAGTAAATTCTGTTATTCCCACCCTTCCGTGTGTCCACAAGCCTAGTTTTTCCTGGTCATGTAACAAGAATCCAGCTTTTAGCTGAACTAAGGAGAAAGTCCTACAACATCAGTTTTTGTTTATCTGACAATATTTTACCTTCATTTTTGAAAGATAGTGTTGCTGGATGTAAGATTCTTCGTTGAAATTTTTTTTTTTGTCAGCACTTTGAATATATTATTTTATTATGTTTTGGCCTTTCACGTTTTTGATGAGAAGTCAACTCTTAATCTTTTTGGGTATCCCTCATAAGTGGTAAAGTTTCATTTTTGCATTTTTAAGATTTGGTCCTTATTTTAAACTTTTCATATTTGTATTATAATATGTCTGGGTGTGGATCTTTTTGTATTTATCATAACTATTTGAAGTTCGTTGAGATTCTTGGGTATGTAGGTTGATGATTATCTGCAAATCTGGGAAGTTTTCAACCATTATTTCTTTGCATATCTTTTCAGTTGCTTTCTCTATCTCCTTTCTTTCTAGTATTTCCATTATATTATGTTGGTGCACAAAGTATACTATATTTTTCTAAGTTCTCTTCAATTTTCTTCATTCTGTTTTCTCTTTGTTCTTCAAATTGCATAATCTCCATAGATCTAACTTTGAGCTTGCTGATTATTTTTTCTGCCTTTTAAAATCTACCATTGAGCCAGGTGTGGTGGTGTATACCTGTAATCCCTGTTCCTCATGAGGCTGAGGTGGGAAGGTAGCTTGAGACCAGAAGTTGGAGACCAGCCTTGGCAACGTGTTGATATTCCTGTCTCTTAAAAAGAAAAAGAAAATTAAATCCTAACAAAATAAAACAAAACAACAACAACCAAAACACTCTTATTTATTGTTGAGCTCCTCTAATTATTTTTTAAAATTTAAATTCGTATGATTTTTAACTCTAGAATTTTTATTTTCTTTTTTATAATTTCTATTATGTACTGATATTTTGTATTTGATGAGACATGTCAGGTCTCCCATTGACTATCTCTTTTCCTGATCTCTCTGTTACCACATGCATTTCATTTGGTGTTACTCCCCACATGTTAGGCTCCGCTAATTGCTGGGTGATTGCTCTAAGTTTTCAACAATGCCCTGATGTATAAATTACTCAGCAGTCAGGTGAAATTAAATTCAAGCACAGGTAATTTTTAAGACCAATCGTAGAGATTTGTTTTGACTTCATAGGGCTTCTTCTTTGCTATTTTCCTCATTCTTTTGGGTAAACTGGATGATCTTTTGTTTAGCTTGTTGCTCTTGTGCACCCTGAATATCTGAGACAGGTCTCAGTCAATTTAGAAAGTTTATTTTGCAAAGGTTGAGGACACACACCCGTGACACAGCCTCAGGAGGTCCTGATGACATGTTCCTAAGATAGTTGGGGCACAGCTTGGTTTTATACATTTTTAGGGAGACATGAGACATCAATCAAAATATGTAAGATGTATATTGGTTCTGTCCAGTAAGGTGGGGCAACTAAGCAGGAAGAGAGCTTTCAGGAAACAGGTAAGTGAGAGAAAAATGGTTGCATTCTTTTGAGTTTATGATTAGCCTTTTCAAAGGAGGCAGTCAGATATGCATTTATCTCAGTGAGCAGAGGGATGACTTTGAATAGAATGGGAGGCAGGTTTACCCAAAGCAGTTCCTGGCTTGACTTGTCCCTTTAGATTAGTGACTTTTGGAGCCCCAAGATTTATTTTCCTTTCACACTCTTAATTGAGAAAAGCTATTTATTTCAAAAGATCCCTTAAGAATGAACTTCTCCACACTCTATTTCAAATAATGTCAGTTCCATAAAGATAATTTTGGATCTTTTTGTTTTTGTGGACTTCCTCTCTCTCTCTGTGACAACTCTCTGGGCCACTACTCTGTGTGCTATATGTGATAGTAGCCTCTGGTCCTCTTGGATTGCCTCTTCCAGGATGGACTTCTGCCTTAAGAAGAAATGTTGGTGCCCTGACCCTCCCAGTGAGATATGGTGACCCTTTACAGGAAGATAAAGAGAGAAGAAGTTCTGTTTTCTTGGCCACACCTAACTACACGTAGCCTCCTTTTAGCTGAGCTGAGTGGCAGGAGGGAGGTAGGCAAAAGGCTGTGGTTCAAAAGTCAGACTCTTGCTATTCTTACAGAATTTTGGAAGATTTCTTTTTTCCACTTGTTGTCTATGCACTTAATATGCCCTTAGGACAATTTCTAGAGAGTTTATTTAATATTTTTTTTTGTGTTCAACAGTTTTGTTCATTTCTTTATGCTGACATTCTAGAAGTGAACTCTAAATACTTAATTTTAAAAGATACTTTCAGTTATCTTAATATTTCATTAATATAAGGAACAAAGTCATTCCTCAATAATATAAAGTAAATGAGGTATATTCGTAGATGTTTTGAGTCAATTTAAGAATAAACCAGTGGCATTACTCTTGGCCAAAAGATAAATTAAAATAAAATGAAAGACACTATAACTCTCTAATCTAGAGATTAGTAGTACTTGGGTCACATACATACAAATCTCATTTATAAATTCCACATCACGTGCTTGAAAATTTATTTCTTGGCTTGTATTATAATTGCCATTTTTTGTTTTTGTTTTTGTTTTTGAGACGGAGTCTTGCACTGTCACCAGAATGGATTACAGTGGCATGATCTTGGCTCACTTTAACCTCCGCTTCCCGGGTTCAAGTGATTCCCCTGCCTCAGCCTCCTGAGTAGCTGGGATTACAGGCACGCACCACCCCACCCAGCTAATTTTTGTATTTTTAGTAGAGACGAGGTTTCACCATATTGGCCAGGATGATCTCGATCTTTTGACCTCGTGATTCACCCGTCTCCGCCTCCCAAAGTGCTGAGATTACAGGCATGAGCTTTAACTCCCTGTCCGTACCCTCACCCCCATCCCACAGAGTTAGTTTCTTTCAGAATACTTTGGGAAATTTCTTAACCTTCACAAGTATCATTATGATAATATTATTATTCCATTTATTGTCAGAATTTCAAATATAATTTCACTTTCTCCTGGGCAGAGCACCAAGAAGATTGGCTTAATTTGCTGGTTAACTGGATTAGTAAATATTTATTCGAAATTGATTCATTCTGTGAACATTAATAGATACCGACTTTGTGTCAGGTACTGTTCTAAGCACAAGAGTTGAGAAAAATCAATAAGCAATGGGGTATTATTCTGACTCTGTAAATTTACCATATAATCTAATGACCACAGAGGGCTTAGAGAATATATAATTGTAATAATTTTTGTCATGAAAAATAAAACATTTTTTATGACGTTAAGTTGGTTCACAAAGAACTGGGTGGCTAATTTTGTTTGGTCTGGAAAGATGCAGTACAGCTTCCTAGACTTGGTATATCTTGACATAGAAATTTTGTATTCTAAGCATAGTTACAAAATACATGTAATTTGAAATGAGCAAGTAGTTTCTTTTGCGCAGTATCTCAGATGGATGGGAGCAAAACATGAAGTCAATAACTCTAGAGAGCTAGGCAGGGATCAGATTGTGGTGACCTCTTCACACTATGCTATGGATTTTTCACTTTATCTAGCTGGCAAGAAGAGCAACCAAAAAGTTTGAAGTTGGAACTAGATGGGGATCATATTTTCAATTTTTTATTGTTATTAGTTTTAGAAAGTTTTGTGTGCCAAATTTTGGGAGATGAATCATGTAGACTAGTTAAGAGACTATAATGATGGTGTACTTAAGAGATAATTGCCTGAAATAAGGCAGTACCAGTGGAGGTAAAACAGTCAGGGTAGATATAAACAGTTGTTAAGAAGGTAAAAGAAGGCCGGGTGCAGTGGCTCACACCTGTAATTCCAGCTGAGACAGGCGGATCACGAGGTCAGGAGATCGAGACCATCCTGGCTAACACGGTGAAACCTCGTTTCTACTACAAATAAAAAAAATTAGCTGGGTGTGCCGGCGGGCACCTGTAGTCCCAGCTTCTTGGGAGGCTGAGGCAGGAGAATGGCGTGAACCCAGGAGGCAGTGAGCCGAGATTGTGCCACTGCACTCCAGCCTGGGAGACAGAGCAGGGGAAAAAAAAAAAAAAAAAAGGTAAAAGATAATAGGACTGGATCAGAAATTTATATACAAACTAAGAGGAATAAAATATTTGAAGACAAATTCTAGATTTTATGATTATGCAGCTTCATCGATGGTGATATAATTAAAGAATAATGTGTTTTGGAGGAAAATTAATGCTTCTAGTTTTGGACATTGTGGTTTAATATGCCCATGGAACACCAGTTAGTCATGCCTGGTAGGTCATTACATACATAAGTCTGAAGTGAAGGAGCAAGATCTGTGCTACTGATGTAGGTTCACATATAGGAACTAGTAAAGTCATGAAAATGAAGAAAATCTCAGTTTGAAAATGTGAGGTCTAAAAGAACAGAACTTTGTGGGAAAATGATATTTGGAGGCAAAGATATTTCATTTAGGAGA
This sequence comes from Colobus angolensis palliatus, assembly GCF_000951035.1. NCBI lineage: Eukaryota > Metazoa > Chordata > Mammalia > Primates > Cercopithecidae > Colobus > Colobus angolensis. The sequence goes on along the minus strand of NW_012116243.1, from coordinate 529,311 downwards.
GAAGTCTGTGTTTTCTACATTAAGAAATACAGAAATTTATTTTTCAAATTCATGAATTTAGTAATGATGAGTAAAGATTAACAGGCCTATTTCCTAGTTTGGTCTGATATAGAGAATCTGAGTGATACATAAACAAGCAAATAATTCAGAAGGCACTTATACAGAAATCATGCACATTTCATTAGAGAGACAGATTAGTATAAGAAGACATTCTTTTGGTAAGTACATATATGTTTTGATAACTAAATAGCTGTTCTACAAGCTTTACTTAGTGAAGTAACACACATATCTAATGCATTTCCTCAGTCTCCAACTCAAAAATGCCTGAATTAATTCTCCGAGACAAAATAAAGCATATGTTGACTTTCATTTCTGGTCATTTATTAAACCACTGAAGATATATATTGTTTACATTTTAACCAATGGTTTTACATTTGGAGATAATGTATTTAAGAAATTAGGTGTCATTATATGAGGCCATATAATTAGGCAAACAAGCCTTGTTTTAAATTTTTCCCAAATAATCATTTTTAGAGAATATTATAAACAAAAACATTAAAATATTTTGCCTATGTGCTAGGCCCCTGAAGTGTGTGATGTTTCATGCTTGAAATACAGACTTATCCATGCCACTTTACAATTCCGTGAGAGTTCTTCCTTTCTCTCCCTTCCTTCCCTCCCTCCCTCCCTCCCTCCCTTCCTTCCTTCCTTCCTTCCTTCCCTCCCTCCTTCCTTCCTCCCTCCCTCCCTCCCTTCCTTCCTTCCTCCCTTCCTTTCTCTCTCTCTTTTGAGCATTTTTTTTCCCCCTTTTGCTTCTTTTTACTCTTCTAGACGTTGAAATCCATGGAATGCAAGTATCTTGCCTGTGTTTGCAAACTTAATAGAGGAGTGGACAAGATTTGATCCAGTTGTGTTTGATTCCAAGCCCCAGTCTTTTTCTTCTATAGACCTATATCATCTTTCCAGGGAGTCTGGTTCTAGATCAGCCCAGCATGCACAGATAGAAGGTATGTACAACTCTCCTCAAAAAATCCCTGGAAATTATCCAAAAAATATATTACATATAGTAATGAACCATAGATGCATTGATTCAGAAACCATGTGATTTCTCAATAATTCCATCACACTCAAATATATCCTCACTGTTCAAAAATCTAGTAGATTAATATTTGGGTTGTGCTTAGAGACTAGATAGGCACAGGTATAGATGTACATTTGCTTGCACATACATACGTATATGCATATACATACACATAGGCATTAATAGAAACATACAGGTATTTGGATATCTTTGTTGTCATTTTTACTAAATACAAATAATTAAATGTGCACAAGCTTATACTGTGATATTCTCTGCCAACCCTTGATTTTCCTCTGAGAAACTGCAGTTTATGTAAAAAATTTTCAAAATGAATTAATACTCTATAAGACTTTCTTGTTATTACTAAGTAGAAAGCGAATGTGAATAAGAAAAGAAACATAGAAAAAATGTTTTTCCTGCCAGGCCTCTGTTGAAGTTCCCACTGTGTTTCTCACTGAAGCCCCTGCTGTGCATCCCACTGTTGACACGATATTGAGGCAGTTATTTTAAGATGAAGGTCTGTGTTATTATAACAACATTACCAGGGCTGGGCACAGTGGCTTACGCCTGTAATCCCAGCACTTTGGGAAGCTGAGGCAGGAAGATCTCTTGAGGCTAGTGGTTAGAGACCAGACCAGGCAATATAGTGAGATACAGTCTCTACAAAAATACTTTTAAAAATTAACTGGGCATGGTGGCACGCACCTGTCTTCCCAGATAATTTGGAGGTTGAAGTAGGAGAATCTCTTGAACCCAGGAGTTTGAGGTTGCAGTAATCTATGATTGAGCCACTGCACTTTACTTGGGTAACGCAGTGAGACCCTGTCTCTATTAAAAAAGAACACTACCCTTAGTGCATTCATTTATCATATATAAGTTTTACTTTCCACAGCAAAAACTGCCAATGTTGGAATAGTTTAAATTTTACTCCAGTGATTTTCTCATATAACTTAATGGAATTAAATAGATCTGGTAACAGAAGGGAAAAATAATAGAGTGAGAGAGAAACTATGTGTGTGAGAAAGGTAAATGCTGTAACATATCAAATGTTCCTATACATTTTCAGTGTCTTGCAGCTGTGAAAATAAAGGTATAACTAATTACCATGCAAATGTTTGAAATTTTACTTATATATGTAGAGGGTGCACCAAAATAGCCATTTTTTTTAAGTTAAAGCAAAACTCATGTCTGACGAAAGGAAGTGTCATGTTTTGATGAACACTCTGTTTGCACTAAATACACGACATGCTCATGGATAAAAATTTGGGAGAGTTGAACTTTTAATTGTAAAATAAATATACTTAAGTTACTGAGACTTTACCTTCTTCCTTTCTGAGTTGGAAGACTTCCATTACTATGCTTAAATATGAAGACCTCACAACTAGGATCGGTTTTCTGTAGAGACTTCCCTGGAAATTCTACACAGAAGAAAAACATTGCATACCATATACGGTAGTGCAGCCTACTTCCTGTTTTTGAACCAAATGGATTAAAGATTAAATGATGAAACATAAATTCCTCTGTAGTACACTTAGCAAGATATCAAATAAAAATATTAATATATATTTATCCAATTATCTTTTGTGCTTGAAAATTATTCTTGCTGGGGCAAAGGGATTTGAAAAATTAGGATCTGGCTTTGGAGGTTTTTGAAAGCAGAGCATTTTCATGTCACGTGTCATCTTCCTCATCTCAGAAGTATGAAATGACAAAACCATGGATTATAGACAGCTAAAAAATTTTCACAAGCAGTAAGTAGGAGAAGATAGAGGGCAAAGAGCGGTAGTACTGGGAAACCAGAAACATTTTTTCCTGTTCCCACCCAATAAAATGTATTCTTTTGGAAAACATCCCTCTCTCCATCACTGTGCATGCCATAGTTTTAAAAATTAACAAATGAAATAGCATTATTTAAATATCTTAAAAGAGTGTTTTTATTAGTATTCTGCTAAAGAGTTTAAAAATTATTTTATAATGATACGTGTTTAAAGTTAAATATATCTATTTTTTTGTTTTTTTCTTTTTTGAGAAGGAGTCTTGCTGTGTTGCCCCGGCTGGAGTGCAGTGGTTCCATCTTGGCTCACTGCAACCTCTGCCTCCCGGGTTCAAGCGATTCTCCTGCCTCAGCCTCCCAAGTAGCTGGGATTACAGGCGCCTGCCATCATGCCCAACTAATTTTTCTACTTTCAGTAGAGATGGGGTTTTGCCATGTTGGCCAGGCTGGTCTCAAACTCCGGACCTTAGGTGATCTGCTCCCCTTGGCCTCCCAAAGTGTTGGGATTACTGTACAGATGTGAGCCACCGTGCCTGGCCAAATATCTGGTTTTAAGCAGTTAATTTGATACTTTCATTTGATACTTTCAATTTGATCCTAGGGACCCATGTATTTTATTACCTTTCTATCTTTTTCCTTTCTCCTTTTCAATTGCTAAATGCCACTAGGATGCCTGTAATTCCATCCTTAGCTCTTCATGATTAACACATTTGCACTAATTTGTGATTCCAGCACTATTGCTTGTTGACTTGTCTTGATCTTCATAGTTCTGTACCTTTGTACAAGTTGTTATTTTCCTGCTTGAAGCTCCCCTACTTTATTTATCAAGTAATTTATCAATAACCACCTAATTGTTTCCTGTGTGGTTCTACAACTCTTCATATACTTCCATTTTAACATTTTTATGCTGTATTATCATTATGTGTCCAGGTGTGTCTAGAAGAACTGAGTACGTGAAACACCTAGAAAACGTACCCTACTCCAATCACAAAGTGTAATTCTGGGTACAAAATAGACAATAGAGAATGCTTAATGAATGAATGAAGAGCTTGGTTGCATATGCTGGTAGGAAAGAGAGCTGCCAAGTACTAATGTGGACTCTAAAGCTCTGAGAAAGATGGGAGGGAAACGTTAAATATTGTTCATTTGACATCTTTGTCTATGGAAAATAGGTCATTTAAAAATAAATAGAATACCATTTTCTTCTTGCTCACATATCACCACTGTAATATGTATTTGAATACAAGACTATTCAAGGGACTAATATTTTAATCAGTGATTATATGTCATAAAAATGTATTGAGTTAAATATTTCCCTTTCAGAAAAAGCAAGTAACAAAAAACAAAAATAGATTAAAAGTAAAAGTACATATTTACTACAATTTCCGAAGACCTATTTTATTAAGAGTGATTTATAAGTTGGTCCATTTATTCTAAAAGTAGAATTACAATGGCCTATATGTTTTAAAGCCTAAATAAAATTGTGCCAACACATTGCCAACCCAACAGAATGTACAAGAATGTTAATTTAAGTAAAAAAAATGAGATTTTGAAAAAATTTAATGATCCCCAAAAAGATGCAGACTGTGTTTTCCCTGTATTTGGTTATCCAAGTATGCCTCATATATTCTAAACTTTCTATGAATACAATTTGATCTATGCTTACAATATGAATAAGATGGCATATAAACAAACTTAATTCAATTTGGTAGTTTCAATGCATAAAATCTAGAAGAATATGTATTATGTATACATATATATCTAGTTTCTATGGTGACCTGGTCACTTGGAATACAGTTTTGCATGAACAATAGTACATAGTCATCACTTTGAATTTCCTGACCTCTCTTTTCTGTTTAAATGCTGCATTAGCAGATTTTAGTAGCTAACATTTAGTATATCTTATAAATTGTGTTAATGTTGTAGGTTTTGATAACAACACAGTTGCTCAACAGTTACACCAAAAAACAAAAGTTTTAAGTTTCCTTTGAAAAGTTTTATTTTGGCTTTAAATAAACGTTGAGATTACAGCAAAACAAATAAGCATGAATGATGCAGTAAATTATACATTTTATTGAGTTATCTGTAGCTATTAAACTAGAAATAAAGGGGAAACAAGCATTTCAATATTTATGAAGCTGTGTGTTGATAGGTATTTGAGGTATCCTTTAAAGTGAACATGGTATTTCTATAATTAGCCTTAAGCTAGTATGTTTATAATGTCAATATACAGTTTATTATGTCAGAGAAAGAATGCTAGGCTAGATACATGGAGTCCTAATCTTAGATTTGTTGGTGCCATTTACATTTCTATGACATAGAACCATAAAGTTTTCAGATTCTCCATTTCCTTATTTATAAAATGAGAAGTAATAAAAACATAAAATTTTATTTCTATCTCTACTTCTACAAGTCTTAAGGCCTATATAAACTTCAAAATAAAAAATTCATATTAAAAAATACTTATTGCATTTTTATTGCAAAAACTAGATTAAAAATAAATATGGCTAAAAATTGGAAAATAGTTACATGATTTATAAAATGTAGTACAATAAATATTTTTGTTATTAAGTGATAAATATGTAGATCATATAGTTTAAAAGAAAGACATATAAAATAGCATGTGAAAATGCTACAAAAATTGTTTCCATTGAAGATAGTTGTGTGAAAAATGCAATCTCATATATAAGGGATCAAAGATGTCAGATTAAATTTTTAAAAGTGTGGTAAAAGTGTCATTTGCTTTTTGCTGTTGTGGTTTATCTGTTCTGTTACAGCTGGTTAAATATGAAAACTTTTTAAAAGAAATATATAATATGAAGTATTAATGTAGCAATAAACAGAGGCAAAATAACTTGATCTCAGTCCTTAATTGTTAAAAAAGAAAACGTTGTTCTGAGCTGAGTGTACCCTTGGATGGGGTATACAAGTAGAAAAATGCAATATCCTTAAGATTTTAAAGCAGTTAACAAGTGTATACTTCTATTTCAGACAGGATTTGAGTTTACATCTATGTGGCTTTGCCCAGGCCTGGGTGAATTTAAACATATTGCTTGATCTCCATGAAGGTTGTTTATCTCATGTGGAAATGGAGCAAATAATATGATATGCCTTATTAAATCAATTTGAGGATTGTTAATTAAATGTGAGTGAAGTTCTTATCGTGTTGCCTAACTCATAATTACTCATTAAATACTCAGTGATCTCACACTAAATTTTTTTAGGATATAAAGGATATTTGTTATTGTTTCTGGAGATGGGTAAAGCTAACAATTGTCATATGGTAGTTATGAAGAATGTCATGTGCCATAGAGGTTTATCAGTATATGCTATGTGACTTTACAGAGAAGTGGACAGATTTAAAGGGGAACCATTTAATGACATGTAATATGCAATGGTGTCTTTTTGGCTTGGCTTCCCTGTAAATTGCCAAGATGCATAATGTAATTATAAAGCAGGCAAATACGTGAATATATAATCTGTAGTAACTAGTCATAAAGGAAGATGGCAGTAATTCTAACAATTTGAATGATTGCTGTAGGAATATTGGATGAAGTGAAACGGCTATAAATTGCAACAAAGGGGACTCAGCAACAAGAATTACTTGACACTGGGACTACATAAAAATGTCATGCAGTTATTTAATTCTAAAGTTTTGTTAAAGAGAGTAGATGAGGATATGATATAAGATTAGGGAAGAGCGATTTAAATTCTTTTAATTGCATGTATCATCCTTGAATGAAAGTATTTGTGAGTACATTGGTGAGGATGGTTAAGAAAGAAAAAAATGAGCTAAACTAAACTGAGAAGATCTACCTATATCAGACATCACCCACTGAGCATCTGTCATCCTTATACTTTTATTATTTAAATAAAGAGGTGTGTGAGAGAGACACCGTGTGTGTGTGTGTGTGTGTGTATGTGCAGAATAAAAGTCAGTTTATTAAGCCACCTTTTAAAGGAGATACATGGAGAGGATAATAGATGGCATTGCAACATAGTACTTAAAAGTAACCTCTTTGAAAGTATGGCTACAGATTGGGCTGCACTCACTGTTGTTTGCATCAGAAAAGCAGAGGGAGAAAAGTAGACACATTGGAGTTATTAAAGTATATAGGATAAGAAGAAAAAATATGAGTAAAGCATCATGCATCTCTTTCAGTATGATCCATTTTAAATAAAATATCATTGCATTTCGTAAAAAAATCATAAAGCAATGAGGAAATTTAAAGTATATAAATTAGGTATATAATTTTTTAAAAACAAAGAGAAGCATGACTTAATACTTACTTGCTGGGACACAAGGAAGAAAGGGGTAAGCAGGTAGATATTCCTTGTTCTGACTAACATTGCTAAAGTCTTCTGGAGTTGTCCAGATGTCTCCAAATTTTTATGTTACAAAAATGCCCTACTTCCCATGTAGATAGGCAGAAAGAACAGTGAGTAGATCCAAATTCCAGTTGCTAACACTGAGAGTAAAGTGACATTTTAAGTAATATAAGAACAAATAAAGCTGTATTATTATTTTTAGGTCTATGAATAGTGGAACTTGAAGCTGTAGATTAGAATTACATGTTTGTACTCTAAGTTTAGAGTTCTATACAAACACACTGAGTTCTACACTGAAACATTCCTTTTATAAACAATGGAAAAACCAAACCCTATTCTTATTCTTGCCAGTTATGTTATTCTACTGGAATTCTGTTCTTCAAATATTGCCTTATAATAAGTTAACAGCAAGGTATGGAATATGAAAATTCAATTTATTAGGAGATATGATAGTAATGGTACTGTTAGCCTTTGGCTTATATTATGACAATGGAAAGTAAAATCAAAATGCATAAAACATTGATTTAGGATGACCACTAGTATCAATATTGATTGATAGGGAGGGATCTTTGTAAATTTTTTTCTAGAGCGTTAAGAGCACAAGTGAAGTATAGCAAGATAAATATAACACATTAACTCTCTGGCCAAATTCAGTTTTATTTCTTCCGTCTCATTCAACTGGAAAATCCCAGAATCACAAAAAGATGTTTACTGTTGTATCCACATTGCTTAGCATGATCCCTTGGAAAGAGAGAGAGTGTTAAATAAAATTTATGTGAAGGAATGAAATAAAAATATAGTGGCTTTCTTTATTTTTGATTTTCTGTATTAGGTAAGTTTAAGTTGATTGACAATATTTTTGAACATCTTATTTTTATAACTCAGTTACCTCTGATATGCCCGCTAATGATATATAAAATTAAATGCAGAATATTTGAATTCCTCTAAGATTCTATGACTTAAACCCATATACTAAGAGATTTTGAGAACTTAAACTATTTCTATACTATTCAGGAAATGCGTGCAGTGAAAATTGATGTTTTTTTCATATTTTTGTAGAGTTTCAAAGTAGGAAAATAACACTTTGATGGACTTTGCTTTTTAAAGATTTTCCTAATTGAAATTTTTTATCTTTCATGGTCAACCTCTGAAGTCTGAAGAGGAAAACATTTTATGGAAAAGAAATGATCATATATTAAAATACTTTAGAGTATTGACTTATTTTTCTGAATTGAATTTAAAAAGAAAAAAATGAATGATTCCTTACATAGAATCACATTTAAAGAATTTTGCTTTGTGATATAAATATGAAAGGATCTGCAATTATGACTAATAAAATTGCTTTTAAGTATTCCTTTCTTGAAGCAGATGGAAATTGATATCATAAGAGATAAGAATGTGTGTGGGGAACACTGAAGGAACACCACTTTTTAACTTTTTTGCTGGGACTTTAGGTTTTCTAGTTGTCCCATCTTACCTTTTACCACATGCTAAATAGGACTATTTTTTCCATTTGTTAATTTATTTTACTTCTTTTTAAACCTCCTCACACACTGGAGGAAAAAAAAATAGCAATGTTCACTTCTTTGTTGCTAATTTCTTATTTTAGGTTGATTAAAAATGTTCTATCAGGCAATGTGTTTTCTCAAGGCATTGAGTAGTTTTCTTTACCAGCATGTCCTCCTGCCAATACTGCACTAAATATTCCTATCTGTAATCTTGGGAAATACTGCAATTAGGGCATCAACACTTTCTTTGTATATAAGGAAATTAAATTTCATTCCAAAGTCATAAAGTCCTGATTTTTTACAATATCCTTTGACATAATTTTAATAGGCAAGCTATGTTCTATTTGGATGACACTGAACACTTAAGTTTTTAATTACTCCACTGATGTTTGGCTGCTATAATTTTCCAGTATATCAAATAATTATATGATTTAATTACCATCTCCCTCCACAAACATCCTACAACTAAAACAGTAGTTCCTAGGTACCATATCCTTTACATAGACTGGTTATGACTATGAAAGCATGAATTTATTAAAAGCAGTATTTCAAAGCTATACTGTAAGTTGGTCTAAGCAGAAATTAATGCTTTTTTTCTTTTTACAAAAGTTATTATAAGAAATCTGTCTCTTTAAATCAAACTTTAAATAGTTCTCTGCATGGAGGATTATTAAAAAGCATCAGAACCAATGAATAATATTCACTGAATGTAGGAAATGTGCCCTACTCAGATAGATTAGTGGATAATCAAACAACAAAAGTGAATCAAATTACGTGACAATTAAACAGATGCAAAAACATATGAGCAAGTGCTCAAATGCTTGTCTTATGAAATGTTAATCATATCCACCCTTTGGAAATAGCAAGGTTATATCATTAGATATTTAGGTCTTCTGAGAGGTATGTCACAACTTAGTGTTAGCTAAATGGTTCAAGTTAATGAAAATACACACATGAAGATGAAAAATTTGACTGCAACAGCAATACTATATTGACGTAACATATGAATTAAATTTTTATTCATGTAAGAAGACAGAAAGATATTTCAAGGAACAGAATGGTACAAAGAAAAGTCATAGTTTTAAAGATGACTAGCCCTTATTAATTCTAAGACCTCGTGCAAGCAAGTGACTTCATGCTTAAGACACTCATCTTGATCCCTTTCTTGCATGTGCAAAGTGGGGAAATAGAAATACCTTTTAAAAGAGGTAAACAATGTAAATTAGAAATGCAGAGCATGATATTTGGTGCTCTATGTTGTTGAAATCTTGGTAGATGCTTTTGTAGCTGCTGGTGTTCCCTCTGCGGTTGCTACTACAGATATTGCTGTTGGTGGTATTATGACTGCCACTTTTTTCACTAGAGAACAATTTCTCTGTATAGTGGCAAAATGGTTAATAATTTACAAGTTAAAACAGCCAAACATAGTATATGTATACAGTAGGTCCAGCCATCAGCTCTTCTTTTAAAATGCCTTCTAAAAAGTGACATAAAGTTAGTAGGCTGGTTTTTATAGCCCCTTAATGGTTTCTCTGAGTACTAAAATTTAAGACGCCATGCAAATATCTACTGTGTAGCTCAAGTTATGCTCCAAATGATGACTTCGAGACACACAGAATAAAGAGTGTGAAAGGGACTACTCCTTTGCCTAATCCTTGATTTCATAAATGAAGGAACAAGATTCAGAATTTGAACGACTTGAACAAAATACACACTATTCAAAACAAGTGATAATTAGAACCAGTTCCCCTACAACAAGTTGCTTCTTTTAAATAAGCCAATGACTACTTAATATTATAGCACTTGGTTTGAATCCACCTCGCTTCATGATTATGCATTGGTTGAGGTTATTTCTGCTTGGTCTTTTCCCAAAGAATATGATTCCTCCAATTACTACGTTGAAAAAGAGAAGTCTACCAAGTTCCTAGGAGATACTTGCCTTAAATATCATGATAATACAGTGAGTAACCCATAGTTCCCAGAGAGATATCATCCAGGTACCCACAACAGACAAAATAAAAAATAGAACAACTCTATGTCATTGGATATTTTAATGCTTTCATCATTAAAAAATTACTAATTAATGAATTTATTTATTTATTTATTTATTTATTATTTCAGACAGGGTCTCCCTCTGTTCTCTAGGCTGAAGGGCAGTGGTGTGATCATAGCACACTGCTACCCTGAACTCCTGTGCTGAATCATTCCTCCCACCTCAGCATTCTGAGTATCTGGAACTATAGGTACTACCATCACACTTGGCTAATTTTTAAATTTTATTTTTGTACAGATGGCACCTTGCTGTGTTGCCCAGATTTCTACAGTTTTATATTTTAAGACTCTCTTGGTTTTTATTCAGCTTTAAATTTTTAGTTTAATTCCAAGTGATATTTCAATTTATCTTATTCTATAAAAAAAAAATCAAATTGACATTTAATTTATGTTCTTACAAGGTACTCTAAATTCTTCATTTCTATCTATTGGGAAGAGAAAGGTGTTGAAGAGTAGCTTCAAAGATTAATTGGCTTTAACTTTAACCACTGCATACATTACATAATAGACACAAATAATAAAACCTATGATTTTAAAATATTACTTTTTAAAAGTCATACATTTATAATCTGAAAAATATAGACTAGTCTACAGCCATGCCACCTTGAATGCACCTGATCTCATCTGATCTCAGAAGCTAGCTAAACAGGGTTGGACCTGGTTAGTACTTGGATGGGAAAAATAGAGAACATATTTTTAAAAAGTATTATTTAAACTCTCAACAAAAAGAGTATTATTGTTTTATAGTATGTCCATGTGCCTTGCCACCTTGCAATTATACTGTAGTTCTTTGTGGACATTGAGGTAATTTAAACAATGTACAATTTGCCAGAGATAATATGGCTCAGATGATAATATTGATGTTTCATTATATCCCCATGATGTGAGTCACTGCATGACCTGTTTGGTATGTTTTAGCTTCCTGTAAAAGTGTATACATAGATATATAAGTAGATGATTAACAGATTTTAGGTAGGTAGATCTTTAGGCTCCTCCAAATTCCTTCCCTGTGTTAACCACAGAGGTAGAGTTTTCTGATGTTCTGTTATCTTTGTATTTATGGAATTCCATAGTCCAATTATACCATAGCCAGATTCTTCTACACCCAGTGCCTTGAAAAAAATGTGAAATGTTCTAAATCTTAAAATGTAGATATGGGTGCACATTTTTTAAGATTTTTGAAAATTTAACGTTCTTTCAAACTTATTTCTAGTTCTATAATAATGTTAATAACCTACAAAAGTAAGAGATTTACCTTAACAATTCTATTTCTTACATGTATGTCATTACTCTCCAGATTGACTAGGATATCTATGGTAAGAATTACATTTCAGTTGCTTAAAAGATCAAAAGGTAATGCTTTGCCTAGGCTACAGCTGCATCACTAGTTGATTTGAAAGTTGTTAATGTATGTGTCCTTACTCTGGGATCCAACCTGACAGAATGACCATTATTTCCTGGAAAGAAGGAAAGAAAGGGTGGTAAAGTATGTGCTGTTTTTAATCATCTGTCTGGAAGGGACACATATTATCACTTCTGTGTATGCTCAGTTGCATATATCAAGTCACATAACCTACTTCAAGTGAATAATAGAGGTGAATTCCACCATATGTCTGAGGAAGAGAAAGATTTGTGAATAGCCATACATGTAGAAAGCATGATATATTTTATCTTATTTGTTTTACCAATAATTTTATTAAAATATTTCCATCCCAACATAACCATTCATTATTTTAGATAGTAGTGTTTGCTTTTATAAATATATACCATAATTTTACAGATTCCTTAGTTGTTGCTCAAAGATTCATTTACATTTTTGCCAAATTATAAGCAATGCTTCTGCATGTTTTCTTTTATATACAACTCTATAAAATTATTTCCTCTGGCTATCTAGAAAAATTGCTGAATCAAGAGTATTGCCCAAATTACCCTTCACAGTGAACTAAATCGTAATTCTACTACAAGCAGTGTCAGTTTGTTTACTCATCCTTCAAAAATAAGCACTATATAATTTGTGTTGTCCTTTTCACTTCTGCTTGTAAGGGATGCAATTTGATTTTTTAGTATGTATTTTGTTGCTCACTTGTAAGGTTTAATTGGATTAGCTATGTTTTAGTAATTTGAATTTTCTGTAATGTAAATTTCTCCAAGCTTAAAAACTAATTTAAAGCAGAAATTACAATAAATTATATATTTGTGACATAGCATAGGTAAATGATAACTGCAAGTATTACAAAGTGCAAGTATTGCAGATTTTTTTTTAATTTAAATAAGATTAAATCACAGTAAAGTATTTACTACCATAAATGCTAATTAAAAAGGCAAATTTGAGGGAAAATTCACTTAAAAGTTATTTTGAAAGTTATGAGATACCAACTCACACCAGTCAGAACAGCTACTCTTAAAAAGTCAAAAAATAACAGATGTTGGTTGGTGAGGTTACAGAGAAAATGGAAAGCTTATATGCTGTTGGTGAGACCGTAAATTAGTTCACCCCTATAGAAAGCAGTTAGGAGATTTCTCAAAGAACGAAAAATAGAATTACCATTCCACAGAGCAATTGCATTCTTGAGCATAAACCCAAGGGAAATTCAATCATTTTACCGAAAAGACCCCTGTGTTCACATGTTTATCACAGCATTATTCACAATAGTAAAGACATACAATCATCCTAGGTGCCCATCAGTGGGGGAATTAGATAAAGGAAGTGTGATCTACGTACACCACCAAATACTATACAGCCATAAAAAAGAACGAACTCTTTTTGCAGCAACGTGGATGCAGCTGGAAGCCATTATCCTATGCAAATTACCACTGAAAGAGAAAACAAAATACTGCAGGTTCTCACTTATAAGTGGAAGCTAAATATTGGGTACACATGGACACAAAGATGGGAAAAACAGACAATGGGGACTCCAGAAGGAGAGAGGGAGTAAGGGAGGAAGAATTGAAAAACTACCAATTTGGTACTGTGTTCAATATTTGGCTACCAGGTTCAATCTAAGTACAAACCTGTATTCGTGTAACAAACCTTCACAAGGACCCCAGTTGAGAGAAATCAAGTTAAAGGTTTACTATTAAGTGCACTTAAAAATATTATGCAAGTTTACTGTTTCATCATTCCCATTAAGTTCAAGCTCATTGAAATAACTAAAATTGTAACTTTCTTACCTAGATAAGGCTACCTGAGGATAATTGGATGGGAGATAATAATACAGAGAAAACTGTTTTGTTGCATTTTTATAATTGCTTTTGCTTACAATTCACTTATAAAATTTTATTCTTTTGTATTTTCAACCCTTTTGGGTCTTGTTAAACACATCTCTTTTAAGTAATATATAAATCAATGCTGCTTTTTGCTTCCTCCTACAGAGATCTTTTGATTTTTAATTTTTAATTTGAATCTATTTACAAGTATTATGTCACTAATATATACTCAGAATACTATTTTCTATTTTGTTTTAATTTTTTGTCTTTCTTTGAATAGTCTTCTATTTGAGTGATTAAGGGGAAACTGTCCTTTTTGATTTTTAAAGGGCAGCATGGTTATAAGGATATCTTTCCTCTGTTGTTGGAGCATTGGGACTGCTATGTGGATAATTATTTCAAACATCTTAGATGTCTCAGCCATGGAGAAGGAAAGGGAACAAAAGCAAATTTATAAAAGAATCTATAATTCTTTTACTTATACCAAAGGGGTCTGATTTCATGGGTATTGTCAAGATTATTTTCCATTGCATTTGTAACTTTAATCTGAAAATGTCCTGTCTGACAGACAGCTGCCTTCTATCCTTGAGTCATTTCAGTGTTTTATTCAACAAATATTTTTGAGTACATTATTTGCTGAGACATTGTGGTAGATATAAAGACAGGAAATCATGATAAAGCTATAGAATTATGTTTTATCCTTTGTGATTCTTGGAAGCATACACTTTCACCATGAAAATTTCATAATTTTATACATTTTGTAAAATTGGTTTTCCAAATTATCTTTTCATTCTCAAGCTATGTCAAAGCTTAGATAATTTACAACTATGCTAAATTTCACAAAGCAGATAGTAATTATTGAGTCATTCTGATATGCACAGTCCACATACTAACAATATTAGTTGCTCATAACATACCTACCCATGACTTCTTACTGTACCATCAACATACTCCAGCATCAAATTCACATACTCTACCTTGGAAGATGTGTATATGTGCATGCATGTTGATATCATTTGTGTCCCCACCCAAATCTTATCTTGACTTGTAGCTCCCATAATTCCCACACGTTATAGAAGAGACCCAGTGAGAGATAATTGAATAATGGGGGTGGTTTCCCCCATACTGTTCTTGTGGTAGTGAACACATCTCACGAGATCTGATGGTTTTATAAGGGGAAACCCTTTTCACTTGGTTCTTATTTCTCTCTTGCCTGCCACCATATAAGACATGCCTTTTGCTTTCCAGCATGATTGTGAAGCCTCCCCAGTGATGTGGTACTGTAAGTCCATTAAACCTCTTTTTCTTCATAAATTGCCCAGTCTCAGGTATATCTTTCAGTGTAAAAATGGACTAAAACACGTGGGTGGAACTTCAGAAGTATCCAGGACTGAAGTTTTAATAGTTATCTTCTCAAAAACAATATACATGCCACAGATAAAACTACCACAATTGACCCCAAAATGTCTGTATAAAGAAATTTTAAATGGTGGGTGTACTGCAAGCCCTTTTTAAAAGGAAAAGAAAACTGCATGAGCAAACTGCATTTTAATAGGAAATCTACATAATTTTATTCTTTTTCTCTAAAAATTTTGGAAAAATAAGTGTTTTTACAATACACACTTTGAGCCCCGTTGGTATCACACTTATCATTCATAAAATGTGTTGAAATGTGTTTACATTAAAAAGTACAAAAGTATGTCCTATATTTATAAACATATTTTAAAACTACACATGTAGGTTCATTCTGAAATATGATGAGCTTAAATATGTGCAAACTAGTGATTTACTTGCTTTTTATTATCACTATTTCAAGCAGTGCCAAGTGATTATGTATCAATGCCAGTTGCTATGTAGACTTAGATGCATGTGTGTAGAAATTTACAGTCTCTTTTTTCTGTTCCTCCATGTCTAGAAATGTTATATCTCAGAAACCTGAGAAACTACTCAAAATTTATCCAGATGTTTGTACAAATTAATGATTTAAAGGAGGATGTAGATAGTAAATAAATGAGGTTGGCTGATACTATTAAGTAGTTTGTACTAGTTAAAAACTGCTTGTATATGAGTTTGCAAGAAAGTCCAGACAAAGCCAACAGCATGGCCCAGCATCATAATATAAAATTTCAGTTAAATATAGAAATGTGTCGGTAAAAATAATTTAGTAATTTTGTTTTACAATTTAATTGTGATATCTAAAGATCTATGAAAAAATCATGCTTGGGTAGCTTTATACAGTGTACCATGGATGTTATACATACTCTTCAGTATATAAAAATCAACTTGAACATTGTGTAAAAACTAACAAAAACTCAATATATTGCTTTAAATTTGGTGATTTCAGATAAGGACTATGTCATCAGGCCAAAGGTATCCTGAAAAGGTCAGTACTCATACTGACATTTATAAGAAAGGAGGTATAGAAATATATTAGAAAGATAGTGTTTTCTTGTTTTCCAGAAATAGGAAATTAAATGGAAATTGAATGAGTTATGAGGGTTTAAGAAAGATGTAGCAAGAATTGATCCATATTGTTTCAGTACTGTTTTAACAAAGTATGCATGGAAGCCTTAGAAGAAATTAATATTAAATACATTTGAACAAATAGAAGGAAATACTTCACACAGCCATTGTGGAAATATACTGCCATTGGAAGGTCACAGAGTCAAAAACTGTAACTGATTAATAGGACCAATAATAATATTTGTATTGGCCAACATGAGGGAGTTGGGGCCAGCTCCATGCTAGCTTCAGGGATTTTTCTCTGAACTTCATCCAAAAGCACTTTCTAGCTTGGGGGCCCTGAGTGTGGTTAATTAACTCCGTCTGACCCAGTCACAGAGTAAAGACATCAATCTATCAGGCTTGGCTCCCTTTCTTCCAGGGAGTTGCAGGTGAAGGTCTTCTACCTAATTTTGGACTAACAAAAGAAAATTGTCTCTTCCTCGGCACATACACATACATAACATAGAAGAAAACATGGTGTTTAACACTTTGATCTACATTGATGAGTCCATAAAATTTTCTGCCCTGGTTCTATGGAGACTATATAACAGACAAGATATAGAAATAAGAGTCAGAAAATTTGCACTGGAAGATAGTATCTTCCTTTACTGATTATGTGACTTTGAGCAAAACAGTTAACCTTAGTTTTCTGTGTTAAAAAACTGGAAAGAATAATAAAAAAAATTCCAGCAGGGATGTAATCCTAAGGTCATTAATTAAAATTCTAAAATTGTTTTATGTTTGTTGAAAAAAATCTATGCATAACTGAGGTATCCTCTACCACATGTAAATATAAAATAAGGCTTATTTTGGACCTATCTTTTATTTCTTTTTCATGAGTTTCCATTTTTTCTAAATACTCATGGTGTTCATCAGTTGCCAAAGTCTGTAGTATTCCCTGCCCCACCAGTAGGTATATGCATTTATTCCACATTATTTTATTTGGGGCTATCAAAGAAAGTGGGTACTTTAATTACTAAAACAAAGCCAAATGAATGAAAGCTGATAATACTAAAATGACTTACAAAGGAAGCTGTTTGACTTACCTTCATAGACTTACTTATTCTTCCCAAAATTTACTTTCCCATCTGGTATTTCTCTCATTTTACCAAGATGGCTTCAACAGTTGCTTATACCAACGATAAGACATGAGTGACTAAATTATATATTAAAACATAAATTTAAATTTTGTGGTAGGGATAGTAAATAGACAACCAAAAATTTTACTCTCTGCCCTACTGTAGGTGAAGTTGCTGCCCAGTGAATTACATCTCTCAACTCTTCCCTCTTCTCCTGTGGTCTTTGGGCATCCAAGTGGGATCATGTGATAGAAACACTGTAAACTGGAAAAGACCTGGTCACTGAATGACTACATAAAGAAAATCTATCTGTCAATTATGACACTTATATTACACTACTTTCAGAGTTAGAAATACATTTTTATTTTGTTAAGCCACTGAAATTGTGAGGTAG
Organism: Colobus angolensis palliatus; assembly: GCF_000951035.1. NCBI lineage: Eukaryota > Metazoa > Chordata > Mammalia > Primates > Cercopithecidae > Colobus > Colobus angolensis. The sequence continues at coordinate 511,382 of NW_012116243.1, read as the reverse complement.
CTTATTTGCTAAACCTACAGACATACTCTAGCAAATACATATATATTAAATCTAGCTCATGCAAATAGGATGTTTATAAGTGTTGGGAAATAACAGAAACATATGTGAGTATGAGATGGACCTTGGTAATCTGAATTTCCAAAACTGCTATTTACAAAAGGTAACAGTACTACTATTGCACCCTAGCTTTTGGTCAGCGTCCATACAAAGGAGGCCATCTTAGCACCTTCCACTCAGAAACCAGCCTCACAAATACAAAACCCAAGAGACTGAAGCTCAGATAAGAATGGGTATTTCTTTATCTACCTATGTAATGTTTACTTAATTCAATTTCATCTCCTTTGTAAATAGCCTCTTCCCAATATAAATGCATTAAAAGATGGCTACCTTCTAAAGAAATACTAAGTCAACTCACAGGATTATATTTTAACCTACAGAAGATGATAAAATAACTACCATCTGAACATTTCAAGACACCCCAACATTCAAACTAGAGAAATGTTTTAAAATATACAGTGTCAAGAGTATAACTGCATTCTAGATTATTGTTCTTCCATTTTCTAAAAATTTCTGATAATCTAAGACAGATTCCTGTAAGCTTCCAGAAGTTCCACAAAACTTTTCCTGTAAAGAGCCAAATAGCAAATATTTTTAGGCTTTGCAGGACATACTCTATCCCAACTACTCAGATCTTCCATTGCAGCATAAATGCAGCTATTGACAATACACAAATAAGTGGGTGAGGCTGTTTTCTAGTAAAACTTTATGTGCAAAAACAGGCCATAGGCTGGATTTGGTCCACACAACATAGTTTACCAACACCTGATATAAGAAGTTAATTCATCCAAAGTTCTATTTTTTTTAAAACGTCCTATTCTCTTCCATTGCCATATCTATAATCACAGATAGATTTCAGAAAACTTTACCACCTGTATGGGATGCTATAAATTGGATTTTGTGCATCCCACTAAAAAAGAAGTCCTCTCTATTTCAAATTCTGACTCAACATAAAACAAAAAAGTTAGGTGATGAAGGTTAAAGTATTATTCTATCACTGGTATTGCTGACATTTTAAAATATGGCTTGGACATTTCCAAATGGAATTTTTTTTTTATGAATCCCAGAACTGGATCATTTTCCCCTGAGTTAGGAAGGGTGATGAGCTGCTATTCCACTTCCTCCATTGGAGGAAGACCCTTGTAAAACTTGAAAAGCAGACGACTGTAGCAGACCAGAGAGTATGTTTTCTAGATGTAAGCTCAGGCCGAAGATCAAGCAAAAAGAAAGGAGTGACTACAAATCTCTAGCTTTTCTAGTTTGATTCCTAAGCACTGTTATACCAATTAAACCATTCCTGTCTTAAACATTCTTGTCTAAGGGCGGCAAGATGGGGGTGTGGATGGTGGAGAAGAGATCAGCCATCTCTCAGAATAATCTATTCCCAAGAATTAAAGAAACTCATCCAGTTGAAAGCAAGGCACAGAACCAAAATATCAGACACACTTTTTAATATGATTACTATAAACCACGAAGATGAAAGAGACTGGTACACCAAAGTCTAATGTTTAATGCCACAGGACCTAACTCTAAACCAAAGATAGTTTGTTTCCTCAAATAGTTCTTCCTCCTCATTTTGCACATATTTTGACTCAGTGTATCAGATGTGGAGAGTCCTATCTTCATATAGTACCGAATGCAGCTTTTAAGCTCATTTATAGTATCCAGTGCTCCATCAAAGCTCTTCTATACCTCGCTACATCCCCGGCAGAATTAATTTCCCTTCCCCCATGTTTCACTAAACCCTGCTTAAAATGCTAGAAGGCAACTTTTAATATAGTATTATGATTAATTATACATATCTGTTTTTTCTTTCTCTGTTGAACCTACTATGTATATTCCTAACATGTTAATCATGGTCAATTAGGATAAACAATGTGTACAATTATTCATAATACCATATGTATGAATAATATTAATGCATCTCTATAAGTAAATAGTATTAATATAAGAATATGTCGGCCAGGTACAGTGGCTCACGCCTGTAATCCCAGCACTTTGGGAGGCCAAGGCAGGCAGATCACAAGGTCAGGAGATCAAGACCATACTGGTCAACATGGTGAAACCTCATCTCTACTAAAAATACAAAAATTAGCCAGGCGTGGTGGTGGGGATCTGTAATCTCAGCTACTTGGGAGGCTGAGGCAGGAGAATCATTTGAACCTGGGAGGCGGAGATTGCAGTGAGCTGAGATCATATCACTGCACTCCAGCCTGGCAACAGAGTGAGACTCCAACTCAATAAAAAAAAAAAAAAAAAGAAAGAGAATATATTTACTAGTTTAATAAGAATAACTAGTTATATCTAATAAAAGATTAAATTATTAAGATTTAAGTGTTATGAAATTCAACATGTGATTGGGGTTTAGATTTTGGGGCCAAAGATTAAGGCCTTACAATGGCTCTCAAATCATATCCCCACGATTACAGCTACAACTGTGTAGGTAGAAGGCACGTGATTTCATTTAGTGACATTACAGCTCTTTAGTTAACAAACTCTGGAGCTCCAAAACGTAACATAGCAAAAAAAGGTAAACCCATTCTACTTTTAAAAAGTGGCATTATGATTGCATTTCTAATCTTGTGTTTAAAATATAAAAGTGAAATTACATTTATGCAAAACTTTAAAAAAATGCGTTGTATAAATCTTTGTTGACTTCTTAATTTGTACCGGACGAAAAGCTTTAGTAGTCTAAAGCATACGTTAAAATTTTTAAATAAGATAAAAATTTACTCTTGAAAAGGTAATCAGTTAGGAATTTAAATCTGTTAGCTTTTATGATAAATATATTTTTCTTATCAAATTTATATAAATCTCAGCTCTGTTTGTAAATCCCCAATCAGGAACTTTTACCTGAGACTCAATCCTAGAAAATAATAGAGCAATTCTATATATGAGAGATAAGCCAAAAGATTAGATAGTTTTATCAGATTCTATTTCACAGCTTTATTATTGCCTGTTGCTGCACATAAATACCCTTCTTCTGATTGACTATATTGAGTAGTTGCAAATTTTTTTCCTTAGCTTTTAAAAATTATATCTTGAGTGGCTCTGTTTAAAAACAATCACTACTTCCTAGAATAAAATTTAGTCTATCACAATTTCTTCTCAATTTGATGTGTAAACATCAGGAAATACAATTTTGGAAAATGAATATTTTTAAAGTACTAAAATCAATATGAAACAATCTAACTGAGACAGTTTCCATTTATGTTTTAGTTTGTGTTACTAGTAATGCAGAATTTCAGTTGTTTCTTTTTCCAGGCAGGCCATATACTATTCTTTAAAAATCAAATATTAACACCTTCCCTATTTCACTTGGTACTATTTCTGTTTTATTTTTCATAAACATGTAATGTATTGATTTATAAAAATGTTACAACTTTGCAGTACTCTTAATATATTTATATATAATTATATAATATTTTATATATAATGCATATAACATATACTATACAAGTATATATAGAGTTTAACTAATGATTTACATATATACACATACAGAAAATGTCAATAATTTGAAAATAAGAAATTAGGTATAGAAAAGTTCTATAGATTACTAGGGATAGTGTACAAACAATCTAAAAGAACATTGAAAGCTATGCAACCCGGACCAGGTGCAGTGGCTCACGCCTGTTATCCCCAGCACTTTGGGAGGCTGAGGTGGGCAGATCATGAGGTCAGGAGTTCAAGAGCAGCCTGATCAATATGGTGAAACCCCGTCTCTACTAACAATATTTTTTAAAAAACTAGCTGGGTGTGGTGGTGCGTGCCTGTAGTCCCAGCTACTCAGGAGACTGAGGCAGAGGTTGCAGTGAGCCGAGATTGTGCCACTGTACTCCACAGCCTGGGCGACAGAGCAAGACTCTGTCACGAAAAAAAAAAAAAAAATTATGCAACTTTGGTAGACTCTTTTGAGGCTTTACCTAAGTGTTAACTTACTCAGAAAAAAATTTTATAACATCTATTTTGTAGGAGATTGAAAAAGGTAACACTCACAGGTAGAGTGTTACTATGCATCTAGGTTAAGGAATAGAACGTAAATTTAATTCCTCTTTCTTTGAAAAGAGATTCTGTACGTTCTCGCCTACATACCATTCTTTTAAACTTAATAGTATCTTGTTAGTTGGCTACAGTTGTTAGAGCTGGATCCATTTGCATTTTCCTAATTTACTCTGGCCAGTCTTACCTACTAATGTTAGACCTTATGAAGAACATCTGTGATTCTTAGCTCATCCACACCAAGTAAATCGAATTACCTTGATTAACGTGAGGATTTTCAAACATTGTTTGTTAATTACATAGCATGGGGCCACCATAACCTTCAAAGAAATATCCTGAGTACGAACGCCTCAGCAAGAACAATTGCCTGTTTCTGATTTATGAACAAAACTGTAAGTGCAGAGTCTGCTCTCATTTTTACTGATAATAGTGGTTATAGGATAAGGAAGGAGGTAAACTCTGAGAAAACTTTGAAAAATAGATAATGTGGAGATAATATAATCTACTGTTATAAATATGGGTTTTCCATATTAACCACCTGGAATTGGGCCTAGATGCAACATTGTCTGCTGAGGTGTCAGTGGGCATCAGGAGGTCAATAGTAAGTTTACATAGTGTCTCTGTTTACTTTAAATTACTCCATAACCTCAAGAATTTCTAACTCTAACAGAGAAGGGCTGAAAGAGGATTACTATTGATACCAGTGGTTCCTCCATGTTCAAATCTCACAGACAGAGCCCTTTATAAATAATTACTCTTTCTCTTTGAAAATACGTGAACTTGTTTGGTGGTCTACAAAATGTCAAATTATATTTTTAAATAGGTAGTTTTGTTGCCACAATATCTATTATAAACCTTTCTGGTTATTTAATATCAGTATCCTAAAACAACAATGTGAAAACAACAAGATAAAATACTTTTTTTCCGTGAGACAATTATTATGAGTGGATAGGAATAATAACTTTTAGACTTATGTAACTATATAGATCAAATGAACTACTTTCTTTGAACTATTGTGTTCTGCCATAGAGTACCTTCCCATTTAATGTTTCGAATGAGTGTATGACTAGAAAAAAAGCTGAAAATAATGCTTAAGTTTTTGTTTGGGGGATCATCATTTGATTTTGACATGTGGCACATATATCAAAATGATGGCCTTGATCAATATATCTTGTAATAGAGACACAAGCATGGTGTTGGCCAGTGATAGCCTTTTCTAATTGATTTCCCACCTACTTACTCATTGGCCCTGGTGAAAGAAGATCTATGACCACCTCATTCTCATAACACAGCTGGACCAGAGGAGGGCACCTAACCCAAGAAGATCCAGTCAGTACACCAGGCAGCCCCATATGATCTGGTCTGCAAAAATTGACTAAGCTGATACCTCGTAATAATAACACTCACTGAACTCTCACTGTGTCTCAGGTATTCCTCCAAACACTTTAGATGTAATAACATTTATTCATCATATTAACTTCTCAAGACAGGTTATGAATATTGCTTTCATTTTATAGATGTAGAAAGCGACACAAGAGACTTTTTTTCTCAGAAATGGAAACTAAGAAGATAGTGAAACAGGAATGGGAGGTCGAACTAAAAGGTAGTATACGTAATTAAAGATACCCAAAGTTTTGAGAACACGCAAGTTATAATTACGAAGAGGCAAAAGTTATAAGTAAGCACAAGCTGTAAATCAAACGTGTGCCCTCCACAATGGAGGAAAAGAAGGAGATTGTAGTACACGGAAAAGCAGTATGTGAATAGGGAATAGTGGTGGTATGTTAATAATAGACATTAGAGTGAAAGCCTGGAGTTCTCTTTCACTCCTGTTACTGCCCTTCTTGAGGCCAGGTCGTTTGGCTTCTCCTTATAGCATATCCGAAATTCTGTTTTTCACAACCACATGAATTTAATTGGATAAGTAAAGTGACAAGGTATAGATTTCTTCGAATAGGACAAACAAAACAAGCAAACGAACACAAAACCTTTCTGTTGTTTTTAAAAAACTGAAGGTCAATGGTGAAAACCTCTTTCAAATGATCTGGACAGAAATTACAGTATAGTAAAGACTGCAAGATTTTGTGCCAACTATAAATCTTTCACTTAGTAGCTGTGGGATCTTTAGCAAGTTATTTAACTTCTCTTGCATCTATTACCACATCTGTAAAATGAGAATAAGATTCACAACCTGTCTCAGAGAATTGATATGATGAATAGATGTTATGACATTTAAAGTGCTTAGAGGAATACCTGAAATATAGTGAGAACTCAATGAGTGTTATTGTTATCATTAGCACATGCTTTAAAATACTTGTACATCTGACCACAAATTATATCCTAATATCTTTGTGTCTAAAAATGATGCTTTGTATAATAATGTAATAGATATTAATAATGTATGTTTGATTCTATAAGAATTTATTCACATAAAATTAGTTTGTGTGCTTTACATGGTTTTGGCAAACAGAGCCAAAATGCAAATTTCTTGTTTTTATAGTGGAGTTGAACATGGGAATAATATTTATAACTCTCTTTTGGAAAGGAAGTAACTATTGGCTCTAATTCAAGTCACGAAAAGACACACTGAGTAAAGGAACTACAGAGTATTAACTTTCAGCTATTTCACTGCATGGAAGACATGGAGTCAAAGGGAACATTTCACTTACTGTGGGGCTTTGAACTATTCTGTATTACTTCCTTCCAGGGAAACATAGAACTTGAAAGTTAAAGTTTCCAATTTACAGTTGATTGTATGGTTACCATATAGTTCACAATTTAAGTGTAAAGTTTTAAAAGAATGTATAGAGGGTCAGAGAGAGCTAGTAAATTGAAGAGAAGGACTAAAAAGAACAATAAAACAAAATTTTATTGTTACCTTCCTTATTTTCCATTACGTGTTTTCGTCTATAGGATATCTCCTATCTTTCTGTCCTTAGATGTGCTTTTTTTCCTTTAGTTTATTACATTCATTAAAGCTACTGGAAGGAAAATACATCGGTTGTGAATGACTATTATTGATAAAAATCCTCTGTCTACTTGTAGCTGAATCAGGAAGGAGATATTCCTAACGATCTGGTGTTTCATTAGTTTAGGAAAATTTAAAGAAATAAATTGCTTGAGACAACATATAATTTTGGTTAAAACTTTGGAAAATAAATTTATCAAAAAGTTTAAATAGATAAATTACAGCATAGCCAATCTTATGTTTTTAAAAGGCCATACTAATGAATATGTTCCAGGAAAGGTTTCCATTTCCCCTGTTGCTTGATTTTACACTACTACTGGTTAAATTAATCTTCAAATTATTGATTGCCAACTAATACTGTGAATTGTCTTCTATAGCATGAATCTAGCATGTTTGCTTTATCATTAATCTTGTTGGTCATTATATCATTTACTGTTCATTATAGCAAGAGATAAATTGCACAAATGTTTAGTATTGTTAGTTCAGCTTGGTTGCCTTGCTTGGTGACACTAATTCTATAGAACAGTTGGGCAAAATCAATGTCCTATGCACCATTTATATTAAATTACGCTTGTTATGTGATTGAATCAACACTACATAGAGTTTTCTCAAGTTAATTGATCACCTCCTACAAAACAAATTAATATGATACATCAAGCTTACAGAATTGTCTTCTAGAAATAACATAATAAACATCAGTGCCGAGAGAAAACCAACATTCCTCCCAGAATATTGAAATTCTCAAACCTGATCAAATGGCTGGCTTAAATAATAGTGGGCAGAATGAAAGTGTAAATTTAGAGGGAGATTTTTCTACTTTTCCAGAAAAATGTAAGATATTTATGTCAAGTAGTGTATATATATAAAACAGTATTTGATGAAACATTTGGTAGTACTGTTTGATTTTCATCTAACCACTTCTCTTCATCAGTTAAGAAGAAATGGCATTTGACAAATTACTAGCGAGTTTTTTTTTTTTTTCTTTACTAGTTTAAATGGTTATGATGGCAGCCATCTCCCTAAAGTTGAATATTAGTAAATAGTCTATGAACCACCTTCCAAGTTTTGGCAAATTAACTCAATTTGATTATTGTTAGAATACACATATATTTTATAAGAACAGTATACCAAATGTATTCAATTATGCTGAATATTACTATGTTTTATCAACATTAAAATATAGGCTAGGAACATTGCCTCATGCTTATAATCCCAGCACTTTGGGAGGCTGAGGCGTGCGAATCACCTGAGGTCAGGAGTTCGAGACCAGCCTGACCAACATGGAGAAACCCTGTCTCTGCTAAAAAATACAACATTAGCCGGGCATGGTGGCACATACCTGTAATCCCAGCTATTTGGGAGGCTGAGGCAGGAGAATCTCTTGAATCTGGGAGTCAGAGGTTGCGGTGAGCCAAGATTGGCCATTGCACTCCAGTTTGGGCAAGAAGAGCAAAACCCCGTCTCAAAAAAATATATATATCTATATATGTGTATTTGTATACATATTCATATAAATGTTCATATATATTATGTATATGGTGTGTGTGTGTATATATATATTCATACAGGTCCCAGAAAGGATTAACAGTTAAAGAAAATAAGATATTATACATTAACGCTATGCCAAATGTCAAGTAATTTGGTCCTTATTTTTTTTTAATTGAACTTGACATTTTGAAAATTTTAGCCATGGTAAAAATATATATGTGCAAGCTAGAACTGTTGTCTAATACAGGCAAAAATTATATATTAAATTTAAGAAAGAACATGTTGACTACTCTGTGTTTGTTTTGGATGACTTAAAGAAAACACATTTAACCCTATTTAAAATATTTTATTTTGTTTGAGCAAAGTGTTAAATCATCTGTGTATACTTAAAGTAATTGTGATACATAAGAGAAGAAATGAAAATATTTAAAATAAATAAATATCCAGTGGCATCCAGCTAACTATATAGTACCTCACTGAGAAAATAAGTATAAAACTTAAAAGAAAACATATGTTAGGCTAATTTAGCTGTATTTTGCACAGATGTTGACAAGATGAGTAACTGCGAATAATACTCTTCTTATCTATGTTTAGATGAAGATTAATAGAACTATCTGACCCTAAATATTAACAAAGTTAGAATTCAGTTCTTTGCTCCACTCAATGGCGTATCATTTCCTTTTCGTCTCAAAGTGTTCCTAAGTATTTAGATGTAATCTTTACGGGAAAAGACTTGGGAATGAATGAGTTCTTTCAATCTGCTTTGATTAACATCCAGTAAAAAAAAAAATGCAAGTTTTCTCAACAAAGACAAAGAAATTACACATTCAATGTCTTCTTTTTTAAGTGAATGATAGATTATAAATATATTCCTATCTGTTGAATGGAAATATTAATTCCAATGTATGCTCCTTTCTGACTGTGTTTTTGGAAACTCCATGGAATTACATTTCCAAATGACACAAATTTAAATTATTTTGAGTAAGTAAACCATTCAAAAAATATTCTAAATTTTATTTTTGAAAACTGAAGTAAAATATTTTATCATGAATGTGTCACACCCTACATATATATCTCATTAAAAATTGAATAAAAATAGTTTATGCAATCTTAGTTTGCATGTTCAAACTTTACGCAACTAGGCAATTTTTTTAGATGGCTTTAAAAGTATGGTTTAAGGCCGGGCGCGGTGGCTCAAGCCTGTAATCCCAGCACTTTGGGAGGCCGAGACGGGCGGGTCACGAAGTCAGGAGATCGAGACCATCCTGGCTAACACAGTGAAACCCCGTCTTTACTAAAAAATACAAAAATCTAGCCGGGCGAGGTGGCGGGCGCCTGTAGTCCCAGCTACTCCGGAGGCTGAGGCAGGAGAATGGCGGGAACCCGGGAGGCAGAGCTTGCAGTGAGCTGAGATCCGGCCACTGCACTCCAGCCCGGGCGACAGAGCGAGACTCCGTCTCAAAAAAAAAAGTATGGTTTAAATTTTGTGATAATTATAATCATTTAAATTCTATTTCATGCATATTTACATATTTATATAATATATAATGAAAAGTACCCAAAATTATAGGAATATAGCTAATATATTTATCAAAATAATTGACCAAATTACCTATCTGTGAAATTCGTAGCTGATAATTGAAGATATAAATAAGAAATTCTGTAAACACTGTAAAAGTATTATGTTAAATTAACATACATCCATAAAACTTTTTCATTAAATATTGATATTCTTACTTATACAGGAATATATTGGCATGAAATTTTGTAGAATGTTTACTCTTAATCTCCATAAAAATTCATGGCAAAAGGTCAAGATATCATGACATTTTATTTTCACAGTGTCTGTGGCCAATTGTATCTGGGTCATAGATATTGTAAAACGATGGACTAAATTAGTTGATTCCGACTTCAAATATCATTCATGTAATATTCTGATCATTATAAGTCATTTAAGTAAACTTTCTAAAAATGCCCTCCATCCTTTTTTGTATGAGCATGGTTAGTTTAAATTTGAAGGAAGGATTAATTATGTGATAAAGAACCAATATTATCTATGTGTCTTTATAATATTAAAATTCTGAATATTGAGGAAAATGAACTTGACTTTTTTCATATTTGTCTGGATATTTTATACTATACAGACATAGTGACAGAGACAGCTACTTCTCATGTGGGTTGGCATATGCTTTAGGAGATTATTTTAGGCTGTAAATTGTAAAATCTGAAAAACATTGGCTTGCACAATTAATGTATTCTTTTTTCCTTTTGTCCTTGTAATGAGAAATTTAGAAAAGGGCATTCTGGAACTAGTAAAGTGACTTCACAGTGTCATCAGAGATCTAGGATCCTTTGTTGTTTAATTCGGATTCTTAACTTATGAAAGTTGACTAATAGTTCCAAGATAGTTTCCCACTTCTGGGCATTGCATCAGTTTTTCTGACAGCAAGAAGGGCAACAGCAAAACACCACATATCATGGAGTCTACTACTCTCCATTCCCTAACATGCATTTTATGGAGCTTTCATGAAAGACACTATTAATGACATCATTTATATCTCATTGGCTAGAACTGTAATGTGAGTACTCCAATGCACAAGGGAAATTGGAAAATGCAGTCATTCCCATGGATAAAATCGGGGTTATTTTTGCAGGTAAGAAGGATAGCATGGATATTGGTAATGAAAATTACATTATTTGACTCAGTGCTGCAGTTTTATAGAATAACTGTATCATCAATATTAATTTGTTAAAGTCATTTTCAGCATGTAATCTATCCAGAAGCCAGAGTTACACCTGAATCAGGGTAGTTGTTTCTTCATGGCAGTGTTTTAGAGTAGAATTCATATGGATTTTGAAGTCAGGCAGATGATTTTGTTCCTTACTTTGTCTCTTACCCAAATGTGTGACCTTGGACAACCCAAATTACCTCAGTGGTCTTATACTGTTGCTGAGATAATAAAACAAAATAATAAACATAATGACCCTGGCCCATATTTGGTACTCAATAATTGTTAATCCCCTCTTTCCATCTACCTGATCTCTTTCCTTTCTCTTCTGGATCTAAATTTTAAAATCTTTCCTTCACATATCAGTAAGATACTGTTTCCAAAAATTCTCTGAGGATGGGAAATGTTTTATGGGGACACATCTTCAATATATTTGACAACATTATCATTATCATAAGAATTTTCATCATCACCACTAAATTAAAGTTGAACACAGAAGCCATTTCAATTTGCCTATTCTGTTATAACAGCATTTTTTAAACTTAGAATTAACTTAAAATAGCTTTTTAGATATTTTTTCTCCTGAAATTTTTGCAGCCTTCTTGGTCCCAAATTGTCTTATAGCTTCTCTTTATCATTACTGTTCTGTTCTCTTCTTAAAAATTCCACTTATAAAATTTCCATCAAGAAAGGTGTTAAATGTTGAAAAGAGTTTATATTATATCTTTAATAAATACACCGTAGGGACAATTACTTAAGAAGAATATAACCTTAAAGAAAAAATGTATATGAAACTAGACATATTTACCTAGCATCACTTAATTTTAAGCCTCTCATATACTTCTAACCTCTTGTTATAGTATATACTTAATATTTAAATATTTAATACCTTAAAATGTTCTATAATCATATTAAAAATTAAGAGAAATTAGTTAGTTTTTTCTAATTTTTTACAAAGTTGAAAGATGGTGGTGCTATTTTAAAGTAAAAACTAAAACAAAGTAAAACAAAAACAAATAATGTATTTAAGATGAAATATAAAAACATTAAAATATTACTCAGAAAATTTATTATTATAAACATTAAGATATCTTTCAATCAGCGTAACAATATTGAACCTCTAAGATATAAAGTGTTTGCCATTTCGTGAACAAAATATATAATTTGATGCTCAGTTGAGATGGACAAAAGAAGAATTCTGGAATATTCATATGAATACATTTACATTTCTGGACTTCTTTCACCCAAAGTCTCCCAAGATTCTTTTAAGTCAGCCTCCTTTAACACTCAGGTCTTCTCTGTTATCTTTCCCAAACCCTCTGTTTAAGTGGTCTTGTCACTTTCATCAGCATAATATGCAAATATTCATCTTAGAGAGTTTTCTTGAGCAATTCTTACTGCTGTGGTGCAATTTCAAGGATGACTTTAATTACTGTCCTCTAGAGGAAGCCTTCCTGAATCTACAGTCTTCAGGGATAATTTCTTCAGACTTCATAGAGCATTTTCTGTCTCAGTCACTCATTTTCCCTACAGAATTTGCTATTTTAAAATGATTTTCATTGTTGTGTCTGTCTCTTATATCCAAATAACTAATAAATTCTTTACAGGCAGATGTAATTTCTTATTCTCAAAGAATGGAACACAGTTTATTTGTGTTTATTATTCCTGACAATATAAAGAGCATTTTCAGCAAAAACCAAAACTATGAACTACTCTGCAAGGGATAGAAAAACTACATAGGATAGATAATATTTACAAGGTTAGTGAAAAATAAAAGAAGAAAAAAATGCTGATGTTTAAATCAACAATGTTTCAAAAATGATTCATATAAAAAAGACAGAATATAAATACATTATTTGTAGCTACTCATGAGAATAAAAAGGCTTCCTCAGATTCCCTGCACACAAAACAAATGAAATGAAACTTGAAATCCAAAAGAAATACTAGATTCCATATCTGCTTAATTTGGTTTACTTCAAAGATGCCGTATGAGATTATATTTGCTGTGGGCAGATAAGATGGTTCCTCTTCACATGGAAGGCCAGTATGCTGAACTTTGCTTTGGCATAGTATATGAAACAGGAAATTCATCAACTGTGTAAATTCACATTGATATAATTTTCCCCCAGATGGATTGAATTAGCTGATAATAGCAAACTGTGCTGCTAGAGCTCCGGAAACTTTCTGATCTTATCTCATCTTTATCTGGTCACAGAGATGTCCTGGATTGAGCAAGTGTAGTTCTAGACTTTGTCACAGAAATTAAAAAAAAAAAAAAAAAAAGGAAAGCATTTAGTATAAATGCCCACCCAAATAGTTGAAACAGAGAATGATACCTATAAAACATCAAACTTCCTTTGTTCTTTATTTTTCAATATTAGAGAAAGGTCATTCAAAAAGGAAATAAACAACAATGACAAGACTCAGTTTTTCTTTAAAAGTCAGAATTTTAATAATTCATACGTGTTTTTGATCAAAAAGCAGTCTTTTGGGGTTACTTATAAGACTAATGGGAGCTATTTATGGGCTGAGAGCTATATGTAGTTGTTTAAGCTTTCTTTGAGAAGCCATAAATTTCTCTCTGTTAATGTGACAATTATGACAATAATTTAATTAATAAAGGAGAAGATCTAGCCTCTTTGTGCTTCTTCCTTCAATTTTGATTTTGAGCAATTAATTTAAGCAGTGTTAGGCAACATGTAAGGCAAGATACTTTCTCTTTGCCTCTAAGAGTTTTGCTTAAATTATCATAGAGTTGATTTTATATTCTTTGCTTTAACATTTTTTCTAACATATATCCCATTTTATCATTTGAATACGTATTTTCTTACAGTGAAACCACACCTGTTATTCTTTCCACTGAACCTTTGCTTGCTTCTGTAACAGAGATTTCAACAATCTGAAGTATGAATAACAAGTCTGAGGAAAGATATAATAGATTTTGTTTCTCCTTCATCTTTAAATAGAATGCTATGAAAAGAACAAAAAAAAAAAAGGTCTGGGTGCGGTGGCTCACCCCTGGAATCCCAGCACTTTGGGAGGCCAAGGCAGGTGAATCACGAGGTCAAGGGATCAAGGAATCGAGACCACTCTAGCCAACATGGTGAAACTCCATCTCTACTAAAAATACAAAAAATTAGCAGAGCGTGGTGGCAGGCTCCTCTAGTCCCAGCTACTTGGGAGACTGAGGCAGGAGAATCGCCTGAACCTGAGAGGCAGAGGTTGCAGCGAGCCGAGATCGCGCCACTGCACTCCAGCCTGGTGATAGAGCGAGACTCCGTCTCAAAAAAAAAAGAAAGAAAGAAAGAAAGAAAGAAAGAAAAGAAACAGGAAAAAGTTGCTATGAGTTCTATAAAATCAGATCGTTTTATTAATTTTTATTTAGAATACATATAGACATAAAAGATGAAATCTATTTGAGCACATTTATAGTTATGATTTATTATATATAGTACTTGGCAAATATTGACCAAAATGCCAAATATGCCTTGTTTCAGTACTTTCTTATATTTTCCATAATAGATCTTTTCCGTAAACTACATACTGCCTTAATTGTCTATTTGCTAACATGTTGTATTCTATTCAAGTATTAATTTAAGTACAGATAGTCCTGTAATGCATTGGGTATCAAATACATCAGTTTTTTGATGGACTTTCTTGAAGTTAATTTGCCACTCTGTTTATTTCCTTTAACCATCTTACCACATTCATCAGACTGTCAGAGTTGAGCTTCTTAGACTTTTCCTCTTCTTTCTTTCCATTTACAGTGAAAAGCAAGCAAAGTCAAATCTGCATCACTAAAATTTCATCACACTGCTCTGTGTCTTCTTTTCTCATGTGGCCACATAGAAGAAAAGTAAATACTTTGTATGAAGGTTATTCAAGCTTTGAACACAAGAGTCATACCATCCAATCTTCTCAAATGAATTTATAATGTGTTTTCTGGATACTTTACTATCCTTTTAAATACTTGAGGAATATTCTCCAGTTTGTTGTTTTGAGCCTTTTTAATTGCAGTGCTGGAATATAACATATTCCAGGTACACACAATGAGCACTAAGTTCCATGAGAATAATACCTCATTTGGATAAAAGTCTGTATTATTTCTAATGGTGCAATTTAACATAACAGGAGTTTCTTAGCATCATCATTTTATTCCTAGTCTATGCTAAAATTGTAGTTTCTAACACTTCCTAACCTGCCTGTGTGCCTGCTTCCCTTTTTCCTCTTTCCTTTCTTCCCACTCTCTCTCCCTAACTTCCTTTTTTCATTTGCTTTTTTTTTTTTTTTAATCGTTTCCTCCTTTCTTTCCTTTTCTGATTCCTTCCTTCTATCTCATGCTACTGGACTGAATTTAGATATTTCTTCTCCTGACTTTTTATTTAATTCAAAATTCTTATCTCTCCTTCTCAACTCTTACAGGGTCTGTGAAAAAGCTTAGTAGAAATAAATCAATTTCACAGAAGTCAGGCTAACAGGGTTAACAATAAAGACAACAGATCCTCTGCACTATCTTTTTATCAGGACCTCCAACATCTTACTGCAGTTGGGTTGGTTGGTGTGTCTTGTCCAGGTACAGCTGTAACTGGGACTTTCGATCAATATATTCCTATGCTTCTCATTTAGTTCTCTCCCTCCTTTTCTTTAAATCCAAGTAGATCTCAGATATAGTATGTGGAAACTAAATATAAAAGTGTTTGTATGTCTAAAAATGCCCAGCTTTGTTTTCATATTATGGAGAATGTAGGTTGGCTAGTTTTATTTTTTTTTCTTTCTTTTTTTTCTTTTTTAAATTCCACAGCTTGAATGATTTTTGTATTGTGGCTTTATCTCAAGTGTTTAAAGCGTTAAGCCAGATATTTAGAAATTTGACTTTTCTTTAACCCTTCTCTATATTATATAGCTCTTTTCAATCTAAAATTTATATATTTTATTCATTCAATTACAATATCTTCTATTTATTGCAAGATTTATCCCATTTCAGTTTCTATTTTTGTGTCTTCTACTAGTTTAAAATCTAAACAACTGATATGGTACATTATCCTCTCTTTTTTCCTCTCTCATAATTTTTTTTGTTTCTTTATTTAACCTCTATTCTTGAATGTTTCTTTGACATTATATTATAGATTTTATACAATTTATTTCAGCAATAATACTTCTAATTTTCAAGGTCTATTTCTTATTCTTTTAAAAGTAATATTTTTGTTCAGCACCCTCTTCATCTCCTCCAACTTACACTGAGATTTTGTGATGCATTTTTTTTTTTTTACATTTTCATTTAAACCTTTCTTCTTAAATTTCTTGTTTCATCAAACATCAAAGGGATTTTTTGTTGCCGTTTTTTTGTAGTCTTTCTTCATGATGCGTTTTTCTCCTTAATGTGTGATGTGTGGTGATTCTTGGTGGATCATTAAGGATATGGGATCCTGCCAGAGTAGTTAAGAATGACAAATTATGGTAATTTTTCTAGGTGGCTTGTGTGGATTTCCTCAGCCACTTTTCAGATAGATTTGTTTCCTGTTAGGCTTACCTCAGGAATGGAAAATGAACTAGCTGCTCTTGTGGAGATGGGAATAGAGTGAGGAAGGGTTGACCTCGCCGACTGGTAGGTAGTTTTCTCATATTGTAAATGGAAACAGAACAGGTTCGTGAAAAAATTTCAAAAGGGAATTTAAGTTGTTGCATAAAAAGGTTTACATTTTGGTGTTTATTTTGTGGTAATGAGATTCTGCAGATAATGTAGGAGACCATCACTGGCGATGGGTTTAACACATGTTGTAGGGTGCCATCGAGCAGTGAGAAACAATCAAATAGCCACATACCAATAAACATTAAGGTAGAAGTTTAAGATAGATTTTAAACACATTGTTCAGAATAATTTTCGTAAAAATAGACAAGTGATATAAAACAAATGTATTCATGTACATGAAAAATACACACACAGAAAAAATTCCAGTAAACATTTTTCAAAGGGTCAGATGCAAAGATACCTCTATAGGTTCTCTATGGGTGGGAAAAGTAAGAATTAGAAACAAGAATAAAAGAATAAAATAATGGATACAAAAACAAATGCATGAGTGAAAACAAGAGTGGGCCTTACAAAGCGAGACGATGCCGTGGAAGGTGAATTGAGAGTATATTTAACTCTCTGCATCCTAGGTTTTGTGTTTACAGAAAAGGGAACGGGAGCTATGCTACTCACTGGGAGGCTCCTAGATGCCACTGTGAGGAGAGATTTATCCTGTATGAGAAATATCCACATTAGAACCCTTGGGTCTCCCAGGCCTAACGCTATGGCTAGTTCTCTCAGTTTATCTTGAGAGACACTCACCAGTATGATTTGCTTGTGTGCTTGCTTGTTTGCTTTTTTGTTGTAACACATAAACCTAAAAGCTGGTTGATTATTATTGCAGCCAGGAACACAGGTAAGAGGGCATCTTACACAGCTGTTCTGTTAATTCTCCCATTTTCCTGCCTGTTTCTTATTCTCTTGCCATTGCTGCTACTGAATCTAAGCCCAAAGTCTCTATTAGCTTCCTCAGCATTTCTATGTGGTAGCCTCCTTTGCTCTCTTCTCCATTGACGAACTCAAACTTACTTTCTGTCTTGTACAAATTTGTGAAAAACTTTTGCCTTCTGAGGACCACCGCTGTATCCCAACAATCCTCCATACAACGTCATTCTCTTTTATATTATTAACTTATTTAAGTGTTAATTTCTCTCCAACCTAAAGGAGGGGGCTTTAATTTCTCTCCAACCTAAAGGAGGGGGCTGAACTAGTCAGCATGCCCTTTTGAACCATAAGTCAGGCAAACATTATTGCTTCCTGATTTTTTTTGTGCTAGTTGCAGTTTCCTTGTTAGTTAGAATTTCAAATTATATCATCCTAAAGCCCATACCTCACATTTCATTTCCCTGATTTTTCCTTCCAACCTCCCCAATAATACTGAATAAAGTTTTGCTTCCTCTATGCCTTCCTTTGACTGTCCATGTCTATATTTATCAAGTGTCAGGAATAAATCATGGACTTTAAAATGTCTTACAGAGAGGATCCTTATCTCAGACATGGAAGAACTCTTCCCAAAACAAATACTAGTTGCTTGAGCACACTTTTGGGCACTAAGTTAATTTCTTCCCATCTTTTGGGACACATAGTGGTTATTCTTGGGAAAGCTAACTTTTCAGCTAATCGTCACTCACTTTGTACATCCACCAGGCTTCTTCCTACAGAACAATAGCTTATCCAGCCTCAGATATTTTTTCCAAAGAGACTTTCTAAGAGGCTTGTAACATTTCTGAAGAATACAGTTCTGGTCAAGTATCTGAAGTGACTAAAGTAAGAGGAGCAGTGACACTGAAAACAAAAATTACCACTCCCTTTACTCCCCCTATGTCAACTTTAAAATTAAAGCAAAATTAGATTTTTTATTATTTAATTTACTATTATTCCTTGATCAGTGACTCTACAAGTCTTCAAGTAGAAAATTACAGATTTTACATATACATTGTTTTACATTTCCTTTAAATGGATCTTTCTGTCTCTCTCACTTTCTCTCTTTTACGTTCTATTCTGCCAGATTGGAAGAAAACATATATATTACTAAGAAAAATGTGCAGCTAGATAGTTCTTATGCATCAAGGATTTTAAAACTGACAAGAGCAGCTTGGGTCCTCTGGTCATATTATATTTGTGTTTTTAACACATTTGTGTGAAAAAAAAATTGTATCATTAAATAAAATGAACACCAGCTTCAACTTTTAAGGGCTTTTCCCTCCTCTCAGATTATTAGAGGCATGTCTTTATTAACAAAATCAGCAACAACAAAAAAATCTAAATACTCTAGGAAATTTATGCTACTTCCTAAAGTTCTTCTGTTTTTTAATTTTTTAAAGAAATAGTCATGATGAAGTATATACCAATGCATGCCGTTGGTTAGCCTTGACATTAGTAATTACTTCTCAATACTTGCTTTTCCTTTTCTTAATTTAGGGAGCTATAGTCCTCATCAAAGTGTGCTCAGGGTTAAGATTCAGAAATTTTACTTTGAATGATAATTTTTGTTCTAGCAGCTGAGCTCCATTTACTCTTTTGTCTGCCAAAGACAGCATTTTTGTCCCCCTTCCATGGCATACTTTTCTCTTCTTTCTTCTTCATTTACCATTTTCTTTTTTATACACTACATTGGCTCCACATTCTTAGCTTAATGAGTATGTACAGGTTGGCAGGCAAGAAAGAGACATTTATCTAGAGAGCTGAGCCAGCTGTGAGGTATAGAGATTTTATTTCATCTTGAAGAAATAAAACAAAAATACTAATATTATACTAATCCTCACATTCACATTGGAAGCATTTTAGGAATCTTTGGAAAATATGGAATAGATTAGGGACACTATTAAAACTACTAGCATACTGCAGTGGTAACACCTGTTATGAAGTAGTATCCAAAAGAACCAAGGTAGCTTGTTGAAATCTGTATCAAAAAGAAGATATTAAAGAAATTGGCCATTGTGGAATAATTCTGGCTTTTTGTTTTCTATGCTTCCTCAGGAAATGTACTTTCAATTTTTAACTTAAAAAGACGTTACAAATATAGCTACGTAATTATTAGAAATGGGTCTTAGGGTTAAGGAGAGCTTATTGGAACAGTCTGTGTTAGCTACCAAAGTGACTTTTGCTTCTTTTGAAATTATGTTTCATAATGAGTTTTTATTATGATGATTTATGAAGAAATATTTCTATTTTAGATATAAAATAAAGACAAACAAGTCAAAAGAGATATAAACTAAAGGAAATGAAAATAATTAATGTGACTGATCTAAGACAAATACATAATCAGAAGTGGAAAATAACTCAAAAGTTATAGCTAACTCTAGCATTATTCATACATTCATTTTATATAAAAATGATGTAGGGCTATTACCTATGCTCAAGAAGTAACTAGCTAGCTGCATATTTTAAACCTCTTGAAACACAACGTGCTATTTGCAATATCCAACTCATGAATAGTTACTCCAAACCTCTCTTCTTATTATGACATTTACATGATGCCCAGGTTACTATAAAACAAGTCACTGAAACAAAAAATATAAAGTCTGTCTTGAGGGACTTGGAAAACCTGACAAATTATATTTTCATATTGCACTCTTTACTTTTGTACATTCATTGTAGCTAAGTTAATGTTGAATTTATACAAAGTCTTAAAAACATGTTAGAGCTTTAAAAAAAAAAAAATAACCAAATGACAAAAAAACACCACTTGGCAAATCTCAATAGCCATACCCTCCACCATTATTCCTTCCCTGCTGTTTTCCTAAGTCTGTAGTCAGTCTTCAGCTGTTTGTCCATGTAGTGTTCTGTTTCAGAAAAATCAAATTAGCTTATCCCACTAAAGTCTCTGAGCATGTGATGCCCACACTTTTCTTGGTATCATCATTGAATGCACATACATTTGTTACCCAAACAACTGCAATATATTTACCACCACTACTTTTGCTGATGGCTAAGACATTAGTCCTCAGGAGACCATTACATTAATTTTAATGTATGTGCTAATATCATAGGAAGTTATTTTGATCGTCTTCAAATTGCATCTAAGTTAGATATAGCAACTACTTATATTTCTTCCTCCTCTTCTCAGGCTGAATTTAGCTATGCATTCATGGTACTGTTTCAGAACCTCCATGACATAATATTCTAAGCAGCCAATACTAATTATTGAATACTTGGGGTGAAATATAAACTCTTTGAGAGTTTTGCTGCAAATAATGGAGATTGCTGGGGTTGGGGTTAAGGATATGAATAATTTCTGTTTAATATAAAGTTAATAATTCTGAGCTGTTCTCCATGACTCTGTTTCCCAGTTTCCTCTGCATTCTTACCCTGCTTCAAGGAACTATGGCTTCCACAGTGAACTGTTAGAGACTATGCCACTCACAGAGGAGTGTACACATTGCTGGATGAGAGATTAAGAAAACCAGCTTTTTAGGATAAATTCTTCTTTCTGGGCCTCAGCTTCTCTTCTGTTAATATAGGGACTCTACAGTGAGTTCCCAAATAAGCCTACAGTTCCACAAGTTAATGCCAAGGCAATGACATCTGGAAGGTGTTGTGAGTTAGGCTTCAAGTTTTTTACTTCTGGAATTTTAATACTCTTCTGTATTTTTATGGTTTTGTCACGTGAAGCATCCATGGAAACAATTGTGTATTTATTAAAAATTCATCATAGTTATTATAAGGATACCACTGGTAATCTGACCAGCAATTTGTGGTGAAACAAAGATACTTTTACTCCTACCCTGCTCTCCTGAAGAGAAACTATGCCTGTGGGTAATAAAGTTTTATAATTTTGATACATTTTTGTAATAATTGTTTTGAAATATATATTCATGTCAAAGTAGTTCTGTCTACACACAGGCAAGATATATCTGTGAAATAAAACCATAGAACAGATAAATTCAATTTCCAAAGACCTGTTTTGCTTTCTTGTTTCTTCCTTCTCATCCATAGAAAATAAGCTTTTGTTCTTGAATTCTGAAGGTAAAAGAAAGTGGAAAAGTTTGCACTTCATTTTGGTCAAATGTTTCCTGTTATTTGGAGTTCTTGATGGGAAAATATATGTGATATGCTATCAAAGAAAAAGTAAAGCATAAAAATTACACCTGTATAAACAAATGTGTAGGAAAAAAGCCATAAAGAAAATAGATCAAATGTAACAGTAGCTGTCAGTGGAGTTATGGGGGGGAGGGGTTGTTTTTTCTTTTCTCTTTTCTATATATTTCAAATTTGCCTCAACTAATATTTCTCATATTCTTCAATAACTACAAATGATTAAAGTGAGCTATAAGTAATGTCTTAATAAATATACTTAAGTGGGCCTTATATAAAGAGTCTGAGGGGTTCTTAAAAAATGAACAAGGGGGGATGTCTGTAACCTGAGGTTCTGGGTTCCTTCAGTTCACACCACAAACATCCTCTCTGGCACAGACGGAATTCTAGTCAATGTTCTTTCTCATCACTACAGATATGTGACATTTTCTTTAAAGCCAGGTTCGAATGTACTATATCTAGGAAGCTTTCTTTCATATTTTCGACTCACCCCTTCACTAACCCTATTCAGAGGCACCATCTTATTCTTTTATGTCTCTGTAACACTTTTAATTTTCTCATATGTTTATTATAACATTCTACTGACTTGTAGGATTTTTTTTTTGTTTGCTTCATTACTTCAAAAAGTCAAAAGTTTCTTCCAGTTATTGATCAAATTTTATTCACTTTTTTCACACCTCCAGTTTGTTTAATGTTTATTTGTTTCTCACCATATTTTTAAGAATTCTCATTTTATATGAGGGTTCACATTTTTCTCCCTCACAATATGAAAAAAGAGAATGGAGAAACCAGCAAAATTGAAAATTTATGTTTTCTAACTAAATCCTATCCTTTTAAAAAAAATAAGTAATAGAGTTGAGCCTTGAAGTTCTAGCCACTCCCTCAGTCTTCTTTTACTATATTATCAATTTTTTTCCTCTTTAATGGCACAGGTGTTAAACCAGTATGCTTGTCTTGTATAGTTCTCTTACTAAAAGGCCTAGATAGATAGCCATTTTAAATGTTGATTAAAAAATCACAGCAATATAAATGCTAATGAAGCCTTCTCTCAGAAAGTAGTACCAATAAATATTAGGAGTGAATGAAAAGTTTGGCAATACAAAGGAGACTTTCCTGGATGGTGACTCTGAGTTTATTCAAGCTATGAAAATAAGGAAACCTTATTATCATGTTGTAAGACTCTGCTTAGATCAATGATGAGACATCTACTGCAGGGAATATTAAGATTCTCATGACAGCATTGTACAACACATTTAATCTTAGGGAAGGCAGCTTTTTCAAAAACTTTTACAACTTCCTTAGAAACTGTAGCATTGTAATCAAATACCACTTAGCCAAATGTATCCCAGGCATTCAAAGATGTGATACTATAAATTACACCTAATGATAAACAGTTCCGAAAGCACTGGGAAAACTGAAGAAGGTCACAGAAAAGTCATTATTTCTTGTCTTGGATTGGATTCTTTTAAATAACAAGATTGGAATACTTTAGTGTTCGGGAGGCATATCTAGTAAATCAATGCTTTAATTCTGGTTGTTTAAACTTTATCATAATAAAGATAGTATTTCTTAAACTCTTATTTCCATTTTGCTACTACTTATATTTATTTTAGTTAAAATTTACATAAACTAATAGTAAGATGTGTAGGCTAAATTTTCTTTCTTTTTTTTTAAACAACATAACCCAATTTTCCAAAGTAAATCAATTGCAGCCTCTCTGTGAATTTTGTTGATTTTTAAAATTCTTTAATTTTATTAACATTTTTTCAGATTTTTACTCTGTAGAATAGGGCTTTATGGCATCAGTACATTTTCTGAACATCCTTTTTTAAGTATAAGATGTGTTATAGCAATTAAAACGATAATAACGTAACAGGATGGCTGTGCTTCAAAACAGTGTGTTGAGAAAACAATCCCAGACCAACTTCTGTTTCCTACTTTGACTTCTGATTATTCCACTTTTGTTATGATACTGATTTTATTTAGTAAGATTTCTTAATTTAAATTTTACAGTTATATTTACCAATTTAATGAGCTTTGACAAATGTATAAAGTAGTATAAACACCACCATAATCACGATATAGAACGTTTCCACCTTGCCAAAAGTCTCTTTTATGCCCCCTTTCAGTGAAACCCTTGCTCCAACTATTAACATCTGAAAAATACTACTCTGCTCTTTGATTTTGCCTTACCTGGAATTGTATACAAATAGAATTTAAAATTTTGTAATAATTGTAAGTAGTTTATTTCACTTAGTATAATAACTCTAAGACTGATTCAAGTATTTATGTGTATACATAGCTTTTTTTTTTTAAATTGCAAAATAGTATTTCATGTTATTGGCAGCCCAGATTTTTAAAGAAATTCTTTCTTTGGCATTTGAATTATTTCTATTGTGCTTTTACTTTGGAGACTTATGAATAAAGCTGCTATGGATATCTCAGTACAAGTCTTTACATTGAAAAATATTTTCATTTCTCTTGGATAAACACAAAAATACAAGATTGCTGCATTTAGTATAGGTATAAATTAAAATTTATTTTTAAAATTTTTAAAAGTATTTTTTAAAGTAGGTGTATCCTTTTAATTCCCACCACCAATGTGCAATATCTCCAGTTGCTTCACAGCTTTATTTAGTATTGATATCATTTAGTATTGTCAGTCTTTTTAATTTTATTATTAGTGTGTGTAGTAACATCTGTGTGTAGCTTTTAATTAGTCTGTCCCTAGTGACTAATGATGTTGCGTGTCTGTATATGTACATATTTCTCATGTGTACATCTTTTTACAAGAGTTATCTATTCAAATATTTTGTTCATGTATTTATCAGAGTGACTGTCATCTTAATATTGAGCTGCAAATGCTGTTATATCTGGATGCATGTCCTTTTTTAGATATATGTTCTGCAAATGCTTTCTTCCAGTTAATAGTTTATATTATTTACTTCTGAAAGTTTGTTAAAAGTACAAGAATGTTTTCAGTTTGAACTCCAAGTTATATTAATTTTTTTTTTTTTTTGTATTTCATGCTACTTTTTGTTAACCGAGGAAATCTCTTAACCCAAGATGCGTAAGATTTTTTTCCTCTGTTTTCTTCTATAAGTTATGTAGTTTTAGCTCTAACATTTATGGCAACATTACATTGGAATTAACTTTTGTACATGGTTTGTGATAAAATACAGTTTTTCTTTATATATATATATGCATATTGCATTTGGATAACCAATTGTTCACCATCATTTGTTGAAAAGGCCATTCTTTCCCAAAGTGAACTCTTTACCTAGCCATCTTTTTCAAAAACCAATTGATTTTCTCTCGTTCTTTATTTTTTTTTTTTATTTTTACTTAAGAGTCATCCTACTGTATCTCATAGCAGCTGCATAATTTTACATTCCTACCAACAGTGCACAAGGGTTCCAGTTTCTCTACATCTCACCAACACTTGTCATTTTGTTTGTTTGTTTATTTTGATTGTAGCCATTCTAATAGGTATGAGGTGATATCTCATTGTGGTTTGAATTTGCATTTCATTAATGATTAGAGATGTTGAGCATCTTTTTATGTGCTTATTGGTCATTTGTACACCTTCTTTGAAGAAATGTTTATTCAAGTCTTTTGCATATTTTTAATAAAGTTTTTTGTAATGTAATTATTTATATGTTTTATATATCATCAAATATATGGTTTACAAATATTTCATATATTTACTATGAAACCTTATTTAGTAGGTTGATTTGTTCTTTGAAAATACAAGATATTTCATTTTGATATAATATGATATGTCTATTTCTTTCTTTGCTATGTATGCTGTTGGTATCATATCCAAAACAATTACTGCTGAATTCAATGTCATAAAGATTTTCTTGTGTGTTTTCTTATAAAAAGTTTTATAGCTTTACCGCTTACATTTAGGTCTTTGATCCACTTTGAGTTGATTTTTCCATAGGGTGTAAGGTAAGGCCCAACTTATTCTTTTGCATATGAATATCCAGTTTTTCCAATGCCATTTTTTGAATAGACTTTCATTTCTCTATTGAATGCTATTGGCATGGCACTGTTGTAAAAAATCATTTGACTATTTATATAAGGGTTTATTTCTGGGCTATTTTATTTGGTTGGTCTATATATCTGTTTTTATGTCCCTACCATACTTTTATACATATTGTAGCTTTAAGTTAAATTTTGATATCAGAAAGTGTTAGACCTTCAACTTTGTTATTTTTTCAATTTTTCTTTGGCTATGTGGGGTTCTTTGAATTTCCATAACAATTTTAGAGTGAATATTTCTATTCATGCAGAATACTTGACTAGAATTTTCACAGATATCACATTATATCTGTAGATTGCTTTGCATAGTATTCATATCTTAAGAATATTGTGTCTTCCAACCTATGAAACTTGAGCATCATCTTTCCATTTATTGGTGTCTTTAATTTTTTTTAGTAACAATTTACAGTTTTCTATATAAAAGTATTTTGCATACTTAGTTAAGTTTATTTACCAGCAGTTCATTATTTTTGATGCTATTCAAAATTGAATTGATTTCTTAAGTTCTTTTTGAAATTATTCCATATTTGAGTACAGAAATGCAACTGATTTTTTTGGTGTTGATTTTGTATCCTGAAACTTGGCCAAATATATTAGTTCTAACAGTTGTGTGTGTGTGGAAACTTTCTGCATATAAGATCATATTGTCTGTGAACAGAGATAATTTTATCTCTTCCTTTCTAATTTGGATGCCATTTATTTCTTTTGTCTTGCCTAATTGCTTTGGCTAGGACTTCCACTATTATGTTGAATAGAAGTGGCAAAAGCAGGCATCTTTGTCATGTTCCTGATCTCAGTGGAAAAGCTTTCATTTGTTCACTATTGATTATGATGTAAGCTGTGAGAAGACTTGAGTTTTAATCTAAATAAGTTATTTCCTCTCTTGGTTTTTAAATTATTTCAAAGTATTTTTATTAGGTTTGAGTATCCCTTTAAAATTAATGCTTCTTAATTTTTAATATCACTTTCAGGAATATAGAAGAAAATTTAAAATATGTATTAGATATGCTATAATTATAAGACATTTAAAGAAATTTTGAGATTTTAAAATTACATTAAGGAGCAAATAACCTTGCCTTGGTTTGTAATTGGCAGTCGTATTCACTAAAACCTGATAAATACCCAAAGTCCAATGGTATACAGTATATGATTTTGCCCTTTTAAGAGATATTTTGAAACTGACATCATAATCTTAAATCCCTCTATATGTTTGCCAGGTTATAGCTTTCAGTTTAGTTGTGTTTTTGTTTTGTTTGATAAATACTGAAAAATAATGCAAATATTAATAAAATAGTTTTTTAACTGGGAGATAACCTTTCATATTATAGCAATTGATTGAAAATACAGAATATCAACCCTTTCAAAATCTGCATGTTCACATAAACTACTCTTTTTCTTATTTTTTTGTTTTTTGTTTTTTTGTTTTTTAGTAAATGGTTACTTTTTTTTTTTTTAATAAGAAATTGACA
Organism: Colobus angolensis palliatus; assembly: GCF_000951035.1. Taxonomy (NCBI): domain Eukaryota; kingdom Metazoa; phylum Chordata; class Mammalia; order Primates; family Cercopithecidae; genus Colobus; species Colobus angolensis. Next base: position 484,016 of record NW_012116243.1, on the reverse strand, counting down.
TATTAATGTATTACAAGATGTCATGGTCTACAATTTCGAAATGAGGCATTTAAAATAAAATATACTTCATGGGAATTCATTACTTGGAGATTTGGACTAAATCTAGGGATTCTTCCAAGTTTTAAACTCCATACTATTTTACTTTAGCTCAGAAAAAATTCAAACTTGTACACTTGTAAGCTGCCAATACTTACATGTTTAATTCCATTGTCTTATATTACAATGGTAAAACTATTCTAGAGGGCATGAGGAGGAGGCCAGAGGAAAACATTAAAATTCAAAGGAATTTTTTTTTTTTTTTTTTGAGACCGAGTCTCGCTCTGTAGCCAGGCTGGAGTGAAGTGGCGCGATCTCAGCTCACTGCAAGCTCCGCCTCCCTGGTTCTGGTGATTCTCCTGCCTCAGCCTCCCGAGTAGCTGGGATTACAGGTGCCCGCCACTGCGCCTGGCTAATTTTTGTATTTGTAGTAGAGACGGAGTTTCACCCTGTTGGCCAGGATGGTCTCGATCTCTTCACCTCGTGAACTACCCACCTCGGCCTCCCAAAGTTCTGGGATTCCAGGCATGAGCCACCGTACCCGGCCTCAAAGGAATATTAAACATGTATTTTGTAGCCAAAATTGATCATAAACTCCAGAGGACTGAGCTCATGTGTTTGGGAATCTCAAGACAGAGGAGAGCGCAACGATGGAGCAGCCAAAAAGACAGTTCTGGAATTTAATTATAGTTGTTTTCTAAATTTTTGATGGCAAGTAATGGTGAACTCTTGGTTATTTTCCTTTATTCTGATTTAAATTATACATTAATTGATATATTTTAAAATATCAATTTTGAAATAATCTCCAGAAATATTCAGGGACAGTAATATTACATCATGTGTTAGCCCTTATTTGATATTTCCTAGGGGAAAGATAGTTAAATGCAACCGTGCAGCAACAAGATTCCTATGTACAGAACAGTAAACAAAACCTCAGTTACAACCTGTTGTGTTGGCCTAAGTATTTTTTAACCAAAATGAATAGCCTATTTGTAAAGCTGAAAGTAAGATTAACAGAAAATGTATTTTTCTTCAATGCAATTGATGCCAACAAATAAAACTGATTATTTAATTCTGTAAAGCTGAAAATTCAGTTAAATAAACATCTAATATTTTTTGGATCGTTTCAAATAGTAAAAGCATACTTCCTAGTATTTACATTCTGTATATAAATTTAATACTTTTCCATATCTTTTCTACTATCTCCCTTCCTGCTTTTGTTTTATCTTCTTTTTCTCCATTTCCTCCTTTTTTCATTTTTTTATGTTATTAAAAAATTACAGTTGCATATTGAATTGGATTATGCCAAACTACATTCTCATATGTATTAGACTTTAATCTATAATTATCCTAATTTTATATTCTAATCTTAAAGTATTAAACAATGATATATAATAAAATAATAAATATATAATTAATTTGGTATGGCTAACCAAATTAATTATATATTTGTTATTTATTAGATTAATATATTACAAAATATGACTATTTTTATTTATGAAAACTTTAGATTAAATTTGCTTTGTAACATATACTCTCACTTTAATGTGTGTATATATATATGTAATCAACAAGTGTATGATGTAAGTAAATCAGCTGGTGCTATTGTCTCTATCAGAGGCTAAAAATCAATAAGACAAGAGACTTGTGCATAGGCCAAATGACAAACAAAAATGAGAGAACTTGAACACTTATTTGATTACTATTTTCTATTACTTCTAAAGGAATCGACAGGATGCATTCTGAAATACAGGTTAATTCTCATTTCTTCTCTGGAAGTTTGCTTGGCTTGCTCTGCTCCCACAATTATAGTCGCTAGCTACTTTTTGCCTGCCAGTCCTCAGCACTACCTCCCATAGCATGCCATCCTTAAAACTTTGAGATCAACTTCCCAATCTTCAGCTACTTAGAGTTTCCTCCATCCTCTCATTCCGCCCCTTCCCCTCAGATGCAGTTTGCCTCTTCCTTCAGGTGTTTCATTCAGCACACCCTCATCTACTTTCTGCAGCTCATCCCCCAAACAACCTTATCCCCACTTATCCCACGACATCCAGCCCTCTTTGCTGGGGCCACATTGTTCTTTGCATGCCCATGCTCCTAATTGTTAGTGCCAACCTTAGTGCCAACCCTAAAAGCATGTGCCTATCTCTAGGTCTCTGTCCCCTGCCTGCTGGTCTGTTGTTTTCATGCCCATTTTTTCTAGCCCTATTGCACTGTTTTTCACTTCTCCTCTTCCTCCTTCTCCTCCTTCTTCTTCTGCATTTGTCAATGTGATGGTTTGGAAAAATCTTTCCAAATGTTTCTAAACGTTACTACCTGTACTCTTCATCTCTAAAAGAAATGAAGACGCAGTTTTTCAACTTTAATGTGGCACAATTTTCATCTCTCTGAAGAATAGTATGTAGAAGGATATAGAGAAGGGTGAATTTGACTTTTTTTTTTTTTTTTGCCTTTGTAATTGCACTCTCTTCAAGGGGTGTGTAAACTCTGTAAACCACAGGAGGAGTTCTGAAGTCCAGGAGTCAAATAGGACACTTTTCCACAGAATCAGTTGGCTGGGAGTTGTGGGTAAGATATCTATCCATGGAATGAGAGTATATTCCAGGACATGTCATTGTAACCATGGTGGCAGGCACATGAGATGTTTAATTTGCCCTAAGTCTTGGCAAAATCTATCAGTATGGTACATAACAAATGACTCAATTTTGGGAACACTGGTAAAGTAGAAATATGGAGCTTTGTATAAGACAAATTAAGGTTCAGATAAAAGCTGTGTCACTAACAATGAGGCATAGATTTGGCTATTTCATTTCACTAAGTTTTAATTTCCTTCTGGTGGTAGAACTTGTATCACTGTGCACATCATGAGGGTATTTGAAGAAAAACCATTCAATTAAGTACCCAAAACATAGTAGGCATTCCATACATATTAGCTCCCCTCTCCTCAGTCATCTCTCTACCCGACCAAGCACCTTAAATACATATAGTCATGCATTGCTTAACAGTGATACATTTAGAGAAACATGTCATTAGGTGATGTCATCATTGTTTGTGGCTCATATAGTGCACTTACACAAACCTAGATGGTATAGCCTACTACACACTTAGGTTATACGGTATAGCCTATTACTTCTAGGCTATAAACCTGTACAACATATTGCTATCTGAATATTTTAGACAATTAAAACACAGTGGTGGGCCAGGTGCCATGGCTCACACCTGTAATCCCAGCACTTTGGGAGGCTGAGGCAGGCGGATCACAAGGTCAGGAGTTCGAGACCAACCTGACCAATATGGTGAAACCCTGTCTCTACTAAAAATACAAAAATTAGCTGAGCATGGTGGCATGTGCCTGTAATCCTAGCTACTCAGGAGGCTGAGGCAGGAGAATCGCTTGAGGTTGTAGTGAGCCGAGATCACACCACTGCACTCCAGCCTTGGTGACAGAGTGAGACTCTGTTTCAAAAACAAACAAACAAACAAACAAAACCAGTGGTATTTGTCTATCTAAAACTATCTAAACATAGAAAAGGTACAATAAAAATGCAGTATAAAAGATAAAAAATTTTACACCTGTGTAAAAAGTGAGCACTTAGCTCACTGCAGCCTCCATCTCCCAGTCTCAAGCAATCCTCCTGACTCAACCTCCTGAGTAGCTGGAAATACAGGGGCATGCCACCATACCCAGTTAATTTTTTTAAAAAATTTTAGTAGAAGTGAAGTCTTGCTGTGTTGCCCAGGCTAGTCTCAAACACCTGAGCTCAAGCAATCCTTCTGCCTGGGCCTCCCAAAGTGCTAGGATTACAGGCATGAGCCACCATGCCCAGCCAACTTTATATAACATCTTTCTTCAAAAATAAATTAACCTCAGCTTACTATAACTGCTTTATAAACATTTTACTTTTTTAAAATAACACTTAAAACAGAAATACATTGGGGAGTTGCAAAATTAATATTTTTTCTTATACTTTATATATATTTATATTTGTTTATATCTTTATATACATATGTATATATATATATAATGAGTGTAGAATATCCTTATTCTACAAACTTTTTCTATATGTAGTTTTGGTTTTACTTTTTAAACTTTTTCATTAAAATCTAAGGCACAAACACACACTTCAGCCTAGGCCTACACAAGGTCATATATATATGCTGTTATAATATAGCTGTTTTCCTCCTCCAGGCCTTGTCCCATTAGAAGGCCCTTAGGAGCAATAGCATGGCTGGAGCTGCCATCTGTGATAACAGTGCCTTCTGAAATACCTCCTGAAGGATGTATTTGAGGCCTTTTAACAGTTAACTTTTTATATAAGTAGGATACGCTCTAAAATAAAAATAAAATAGTATAGTAAATACATAAACCAGTAACATGGAAATTTATTATCAATAACAAATATTAGGTACTGTACATAATTGTGTGTGCTGTGCTTTTATGCAACTGGCAGTCCCGCAGGTTTGTGAACACCAGCATCACCACAAACACTGGAATAATATGTTCTGCTACAACATTACCAGGGCTATGACATCACCAAGTGATAGGAATTCTTCATCGCCATTATTAATTTTATGGGACCACTGTCATATGTGAGGTCTGTCACTGACCAAAAAGTCATTATGTAGTATATGACTGTATACACACACACACACACACACACACACACACACACACACACATATATGTATATACACGCACAGATGGTCTGTGACCTGGAGTGTTTTGACTTAGTGTTTTTCGACTTCTCAATAGGTTTATCAGGACATAGCCCCACTATAATTTGTAATTTGAGGAGCATCTTTATGATGGTTCTGATTCAAGCTGAGATTTTTTTTTTTTTACTTTACCATGAGTTTATCAGGCTATTAAATGCATTTTGATTTATAATATTTTTGACTTACAGTGGATTTGTTGGGACATAACCCCATCATAAATGGAGGACCTTCTCTCTGTGTGTGTTTGTTCATCTGTGTGTGTGTGTGTGTGCAGTATATAAAAATTATATGGCGTGAGCCACCACACCCAGCTAATTTTTATATTTTTAGTAGAGACAGTGTTTCACCATGTTGGCCAGGCTGGACTCAAACTCCTGCCCTCAGATTGTCCACCCTGTTCAGCCTCCCAAAGTGCTGGGCTTACAGTTGTCATGAGGAAAATATGTGCTTACTTAATGCAATTTATAGGCATATTTAAGTTGCCTCTGGCAAGATTTATGTGAAAAATCTTTAAATCAAACCAACTTTTCTGGCTTTTGTTTATAAAAACAAAGCCATCCTGAGGACAATACCTTGTGAGAGAAGGTCATTGTGAAAACTTCTAGAGGAAAGGGAATCAATGGTTCTACAAAACTGGGATGGAAACAAACATCTCCAGGACCCCTAGGGAACAGAACCTTGTATCGTGATCTATAGTGGCTATTTGGACAGAGGCAGGGTCTCTTGGTAAATCATCTGTGAGGTACTCTTGGGGAGAGTGTGACAGGATTGTGCCCACACCTACAGCACCTTCAATTGTATTAGAATAAGATACCTTTTTCTACAGGTTGCAGACAAGCATAATTTTTCTTTGTTGTTGTTGTTGTTGTTGTTTTTGAGATTGAGTCTCAATTTGTTGCCCAGACTGGAGTACAGTGGCGTGATCTTGGCTCACTGCAATCTCTGCCTCCTGGGTTCAAGGCATTCTTGTGCCTCAGCCTCCCAAGTAGCTGGGACTACACGCATGAGCCACCATGCCCGGCTAATTTTTGTATTTTTAGTAGAGATGGAGTTTCACCATGTTGGCCAGGCTGGTCTCGAACTCCTGATCTCAGGTGATCCACCCACCTTGGCTTCCCAAAGTGCTGGGATTACAGGCATGAGCCACTGCAGCCGGCCCAAGCATAAAAATTAATGGCCTGGTGAGGGGAAGCAGTCCTCAGCTCTTCTAGTATCCAACCCTGCCATTAACTGTCGCGCTACACAGGCATTTTGGAAGACTCCCCAAAACTAATTAAGCACACATATTTTAGAGAATTAGTAGTGCCATTTTCAGATGCCACGTGGACTTTGACAACAATTATATCAGTATGACCATGATGGAGACTTGAAACTCTTTTTCTAATTTTTGATAATCGTATAACCTCACCTTCCTTAGATCTTTGAACAACTTTACAAATGACTGTAATGAAATGTATGAACTCAGTAAAATGGTTGCTAGGGAAAAAATATTTCATTTAAAGAAAATAACATATTGCAGTTTTCTTGCAAATCTCTGTGAGATGTGACTTGCAAAATATCTAGATAGCTTTTAACTTTTTGGATAATTAAATTGATTCCTTGTTTGTATTCTATTATGTATATTGTCTGTTCATATATATGTTCTCTCTATATAATTCATATATATTTCCCTATATATACATATTTGTGTGTATATATACATTTTGAAAGACTTGACATGTTTATATTAAATAATTGTTTTGCAGATTATTGTACTTATGAATGCTTAAACATATAAGGAAAAAAACATTTAGTGAAGGAGGCCATCCCACAGAGAAATGAATTCATAGAATAAACATATGAAGTTTATAACACAAATTATATTATATAGAGATTCAAAACTATCCTTGGTTCAACTTCCAGTTTCTAGCTTAAAATTCTGTGATACTTTCACAAAAATTAAAATATTTAATCTAGATTACTTGGGAGACAAACATGCTGTAGAAAACCAAGTATTTATTGAAAAAAATTAACCTCAGTCTCTGACTGCTGAATGTAAGCACGCTTTAGTTCACAGTTTCGTTTTAACATGTCACCAGATTTTTTCCTCAAATGTAATGTTTCCAAAAAGTAAGGAGTCCTGCAATACAATACAAAAAAGATGCAGTATTATCAGATATCTATATATAAGTTTTTACCAAGGAAATATTTAGAACTTCTCTTAATAGAATATAATCATCTTCCTTACTAAAATTGTTTGCTATTACGTTTAAACATAGCTTATTAAAAATAAAAACTATGACAAAATAATTTTGTAGTAAGATAAATTGGGTTAGTTGCTTGCCAGTTGTTTGGTCCTAGGCAATATATTAAAATGTCTAATTATCAGCTATGTCTTTGGTGACAGGAGGATATTCGACAGCATAGTTCTAATAAGAGGATAAAATAGTATGTTGGCCATCACACCCCAACACTGTAAGCAAAAATGATCGTTATGTTCATTATTGTATTATTATTATACTTAGAAATTTCCATTTATCCACAACCAATGAATAAACCATCAGTTAATCTTATCTGCAGTAGCCCTCCATCCCCCTTTATCTTTAGGGGATACATTTGAAGACTCCCAGTGGATAGTTGAAACCATGAATAGTACTGAGGCTTACATATAATATATTTATTTTCTATACATACACACCTATGATAACACTTAAATTATAAATTAGAGAAACTAAGAAATTAATAACAATAACTAATAATATAGAAAATTATAACAATATGCCAATATCATTAGTCTTGTTTTGCTGGTCATTTGCTAAGTAAAATGAGGGTTACTTGAACACAAGCACTGAGGTATTGTGACAGCCAATCCAAGAGTGCAGGTGGCACTAAGTGACTAGCAGGTGGGTAGCAGACATGGCATGAATACACTGGACAAAGGGATGATTCAGATCCCGGGTAAGATGGAGCAGGGTGGCGTAAGATTTCATTGCAATACTCAGAATGTTGTGCAGATACTCAGATGAATAATGTGCAGATACTCAGATGCATAATGTTATGCACAGCACTCGGAATGTTGTGAATTGTTTATTTCTAAAATTATCCATTGAATATTTTTCTACCTTGGTTAATTGTGGGTAATTGAAACCACAGAGAGTGGAAACTTGGAAGAGAGAAATAATGTATTCATGAATTAGGTTTCAAACACAATTTGTGAGTCCATTTCAAGTTAACTATTGCCTTTCAAACTAGCAGTTGTTATTCCTTTGTACTCTGACACTCACCTACTCCTACCATTGGAAATCTCAGGGATTAAGGACATTAAAACTATTAGTGTTCATTTTGCAACCACATGGTGAGATTGTTAATGAGAATGCAACCACCCCAAAGATCAGCAGCTAAATAAGAGGAAGAGATAATGTTGATGCTTAACTTCACCACCTGTAATCAGCCATATCTGAGAGCAGAAAAATATAGTCAACACAATTATAATAAATGAATTTTCCTTTTGCTTCAAAAATGTTTACTTCTGATATTCTAATCAGATAATCTAAAATTGTAAGAGTTATTAAGTAAATAAAGACGTTTATTTTCTTATACAGTAATTTTCTTTAAACACATTCAGTTTTACTTATTGATTTAATTTGTTTAACATGTGTTTACAAAAGGGGGTAATACCACTCAAAATATGGCAGCTAATAATTTCTGAGAATGTCAACTTAAAGGCAGGGTGCAGTGACGCCTGTAATCCCAGCACTTTGGGAGGCCGAGGCGGGTGGATCACGGGGTCAGGAGATCGAGACCATCCTGGCTAACACGGTGAAACCCCGTCTCTACTAAAAATACAAAAAATTAGCCGGGCGTGGTGGCGGGCGTCTGTAGCCCCAGCTACTCGGGAGGCTGAGGCAGGAGAATGATGTGAACCCGGGAGGCGGAGCTTGCAGTGAGCCGAGATGGCGCCGCTGCACTCCAGCCTGGGGGACAGAGCGCGACTCCATCTCAAAAAAAAAAAGAATATCAACTTAAAATCTACAACTTAGTAATATATTTGTAATTCCTTTTTAAGGATATATGCTGAGCTATGAAGAGAAATATTATAGAAGAATACTTATAGGAATGTTGTATCAAAACTAATTATTAGCAGCAATAATTGACTAATATTAATTAATGGAATTCATACATTTATGTGTGGTTTTTCCTTGCTTTTTCAAAAGAGCTTAATATTTATTTTTCTTTACCCTTAGCAATTGATTTATTCTTAAATCAATGTATTCCTGGAAGAATAATTCATTGAAAATATTATAAATAATATGAAGCATTTTTTACTTTCTTGAAACTTATTTTTTGTGTTGTCTTAATAATTTAAAAATAAAACAAAATTGGTATACATGTATAGCAACTTTGCCATAGAGCTAAATAAGACAAAATTATCTTATTCCTGTTTAGGTTACTTTGAATCTATAACAGACCAAACATTTCACAAAGATGTTTTTGACTTAGTTCATTTACAGAGGTATATTAGGCCTAATTAGTTTAGTATTTTTTAGTCATAAGTTATTCTCAATAAACTGGGGACTATTGCATTAGTTTTACAATTTATAGGTTTATAAAAAAAGCAAATTTGAGAAGAAATGATCCTCTAACTTGCCTGTGCTAATTATAAAGATATTAACTCTAATTTTAAAATCAGTGATTTAATATTTTGGTCAACTAGGACAAGATAGTAATTCTAATTAGTTATGCCAAATTGTTACTAAGTGAAACAGATTTAATAGTCCCTTTGAACCTGTTAAGAAAAGTTTTGTTGTAATGAATATCTTTGTGTGTTGTTTTGACCTCTACTTCAACTACACAATCCCAATTTATTTTAAATGTTTTACCAGGTACAGGACTCTATGATTAATATCTCTTGCTGTGTTATCTCTGCTGCAAATGGAAAACATTGGGTGTTCTTTCACTTCACAGAATGCAAACGCAGATGAAAAAATTTCACAGGTGAACTCCTTATGAACACTTCTAATTGCTTAGGAACAGTGTTTGAAAATCTCAAGTAATTTGCCATTATTATAATGAATAGCATAAACTGTAATTTTTCATAGTAATTAACTTGTGTCAGCACCATTATTTTTCATTAATTATAAATGAGAAAGAATGAAAGAACACCCACAGGAACAGATGTGCGAAATTGTCTCTTAGGTTCTATTTTATGTTTTCTTTTTGTTTTTTTGTTTTTCCGTTTTTTTTTTCCCCTACTCAGTGTTCTGTTTTATCAAACTTGAGGAAATTGCAAATGGTAATGCCTATTTGGGGCAGAAAAGGACAAAGAGCATTTAATGAGGTCATTGTCTGAGAAGTCCAGTGTATTAATAAAAGAAGAAGGTTGTTACTGGCATGCCAGATAAAACCACTGGGGGGGGGGGAAGAACACTTTATTTTTAGTAAGTGAAACTGAGATAATTTGAGGAAATGTATTTTGACAGTCTTCTTCTTTTGTTAGAAAAATAAAAGCCACTATCTAGTTTTGCCAGATTTTATGGGTATGGTGTGTTTAATTGAAGTCAAATGGAAAAAAAAAAAAAGAAGAACAATATGATGTACTTTATTCTATTTGGGTGGTTGGATGCCTTTTTCTGTGATTCTACATAACAGCTTTCATGCTGTTTCCAGAGGCCAGACTACAGGTATGGCTTGCATATTTTTGTATTAAATTCACTTTCTTCAGGCTCATAAAATATAACTGTGTTGCCATTCCCAGTTTTTCTATCTTAAGCTGGTTACAAGCATAGAAAGTCTTGAAATCATTGTACTGTAAATTTACTGTGACTTAACACTTCTTTAAAAAGGTAACCTAATTAGCAGAGCTCTAAGGATATCATTCTAACCCTTGGTGTTTTACAAATATTGGCTTAGACTGTCCTCAGAATCATTCTTATTCTATGTGGGAAGAGACTGGGCTATCAGTTTTGCCCCAGATGAGTTGATCAGGGAAAGAGATGTTAGATGATAAAAGCAGATCATAGTCAAATACACTTGGAACAACATGGCAACTTGATGGGTTTGTTTAAAACTTCAGTTTTGTTCAATGCTTTTAAGTTGGTGAGTTAACTGTGAATCACTAGGAGAGAAGTAGAATATTCAATGTTTTCAAAAGGTTATTTGATTCTATAACCAATTTTTTCATAACTCATGTACCTAACAGCATATGTTAGAAATAGCACTACCTAGAGGAAGTTGTGCTACGGACAGAGAACATTATTTCCTTTTCATTATCAGAGGCTACTTATCCCACTAGAATCAGTAATGATGAGGAAAGAAGCTTGATGTAGGGAAACTTCTCTTTTATTTTATCAGATTTTTCCTCAACTGTAGTCTAATTTGTTCCTAGCTTAATGAATCCCTCTACATTTATCCTATCTGTGGAAACTTTTCTGTCTACTCAACCCAATTAAATCTTTCCTGCCTTATATGACAGTTTTGAAAAACTTTAATAGTAGAATTTAATATATGGTGGTAATAGTATACTTTTCATTCCTGGAACTGCTAAACCAAACTGATGAATATAACTACAAATAACACTGATCCAGATAACAGAAATAACACATTTAATTTTTAGGCTCATGTCAGCATTTGCTTACATTTAGGATTATCATGATGATTAAATTAAATTATGTAAGTTATAAATATATAGATGAATTTAGAAGAGTGCCTAGGATTTAATAGATATATACAAAAACTTACTCTATTTCAAACTATTTTCCTTTGTATTCTGGGGAATAATCATTCTTCTTTAATAGTTTTAATTTATAAAAACTTAAGGGCAAAATAGTAGTCTATTACATATATATAGCAAATTTTCTTTGTTCACTCATACATTGGCACACCATCCAATGGTTTGCAAATGTTTCCTCCTATTCTGTGGGTTGTCTCTTCAGTTAGTGCATTGTTTCTTTGTTGCGCTGAAGCTTTTTAGCTTGATGCCATTCCACTTGTCTATTTTTGCTTTGCTGCCTGTGTTTTAAAGGGTTATATCCAAAAATATCTTTGCTCAGGGTAGGGTTGTGGAGCTTCTTCCCTATGTTTTCTTGTGTCATTTTACAGTTTCCTTTTTAACATTTACATTCTTAATCCATTTTGAGTTAATTTTTGTATATACTGTGAAATAATAATCCAATTTTATTCTTCTGCATGTGGCCCAACAGTTTTCCTAACATCATTTATTGAAGAGATTGTTATTTTTTATTGTGTGCTCTTTTGCTCTTGACACCTTTTTCACAAATCAATTGATCATAACTGTGTTCTGAGCTTTCTATCCCATTCCACGGGTCAATTTGTCTGTTTATGCCAGCATCGTGCTGCTTTGATTACTGTCACTTTATAGGGTATTTTGAAATCAGGGAATGTGATACTTCTAGCTTTGTTCTTTCTGATCAAGATTATTTTGGCTATTCAGAGTCTTTTATGGTTCCATACAAATCTAAGGATTATTTTTTCAATTTCTGTGAAAAGTTATGTAGGAATTTTTATAGGCTATTAGTTCCTCCCTTAAAGGCATCTGGGAAACCTTTCAGTTAAAGGCTCTGAAGCTGTGAATTAACTCAGGTCTAAATAATATATTAGACTGACTACTATCATGCAATTTTCTAGTTATCCATTCATTTCTTTAGTTTATTTGCTTTTATTGTTATCTATTATATCTATTTTTTATTATACAAATCACTTAAAATGTCAGTAGAGTTCTTATTAATAACATTTCTGGGAATCTTATAATTAACTACTAATAAACCTCCACCATCAGACCATTACCAAAGATCTTGTTTTTTTCCCTTCCCTGATTCTTGTTACACATTTAGTCTTGTGATTAAGTACTACCTTCTGTGCTTAGTCTCTGTGGTTCTCTCTCTCCTCTGCTTATATAAAGGAAACGTATTCATTTGTTGACCTTTGACTAGTATTCCAGTTCTGAAGCAAATTGCAAACTCACCTTTGTTCATTTACATTTCACCACTTCCCTAAATATGCTGGATTTTAGACAAGGAAGAAAGGAAAATATTGTGGAGACACTTGGAGACCCAAGGAAGGAAAAAGGTATATGGAAAACTCATGGTCAGCTGATCCAGCTTCTTTGTCTTCCAAAATCTTTGCATTTTTTTAGAATAAGAGATTTTGAAATTTTGATACCACTTAGCTTGGATACTTAGAGTACAGTTCTCATTCATATTTTCTAGCCCAAATATCTGTTAGAATTTAAGTTAACTGTGTGAATCTGCAGAGTGCCCTATTATCAATACATTCATTTTTATTTTCAAACTTTTGGTGCATTTCACATTTGTGAACACTTTAAAAAGTCTGTTTCTACAAATATTCATTAGATATATGACATGCCATTTATCCAACATTAGCAATCATTTCTAATTAAACTCTGCTGTTACCTAAACTTACTGCATTTTTCCCACTCATTTACCACCAATAATGGCCACGATTGAATTTTGTTTACTAAGAACAGAGATTGAAGATTCTTGGGGAAGATGAGCTTTCTTTTATGAAAGAGGAGTGACCTCTACAAGAAGAAAAGTGCAATACACAGTGTTTCAAGGTTTAGTTTTTCTTGTTACCTGAGTCTTTCAAAGCTTTCAAAATTATTACAATTGCCAAACTCCTTTAATTTTCCCAGGATAAAGTTGTGAATTAAACTAGTGGCTAATTTGGCAACTAACGATGTATATTTCTGAATGTTTGTTTGTGTTCTCAATCCTATTACAACAACAGCTAAATGATTCTTTTCAGCATGGTCATGTCTTGGGGCAAGAACTTTAGAATTTGAATTTGTCACATTAGGTTATCCAGTGTTCTGGTGCAGCCAAATTATCCAACCCAATGGACAGCATTTGTGTTATTGGCTTAATTGACAGCATCTGTGCTAAATTAGAGACATAACAAGTATGTAATCCTTGTGCGCTTCACTCTCAATTGGCTTATATGATGTAATAACTTTGTTTACCACAGTATGCCATTGGCTTCAAGCTTCCCATTCAGTGTTTATTATTTTCCAATAACCAATTTTGAATGCCTTACTTTCCTTAAGTCTATGTTTTCCAAACCCAGTCTGGTACGAGCTTTAGTGCTAATTAGGCCTCTTTGATTGCAATCAGTAGAATCTCTCAATAAATCCTGCAAATACTTTTTTTAAAAATTAAAAATTATGTTATTGGAAGTATGCTATGTGGCTTCCAAAATTGATGTAAGGTCTACAAGATGATAATAATCTGGATTCAGAAATAAAGAAATCACAACAATTCTGGTTTTCTCAGCAATAGGAACTTACTAGCAGTATTTAATGTTTCATCCATCATCTGAGTTGCTTTGCCTCAAAAATATTGGGATACTGTATTTCCAAACAAGGTTCCAATTGCCCAGATAGGGAGAAAACTTATAACACGACTTCTGTAGACTGAAGGTTTGTATCCCCCTTCCCTCAAGATTCATAAGTTGAAACTAATCCCTAATGTGATAGTATTAGGTAGGGGGGTTTTGGGAGGTGGTTAGGCCATGAGGGCAGAAACATCATGAATGGTATTAGTGCCTCTAAAAAGAGGCCTGAGAAAGCTCCTTTGTCCCCTCTGCCATTTGAGGACACAACGAGAAGATGGCATTCTATGAAGCTGGCCTTTTTCAGATGCTGAATCTGCCAGCTCCTTGATCTTGGACTTCCCAGAACCCAAAACTGTGAAGAGCAAATCCCTGTTATCTGTAAGCCATTCAGTCTATAGTAATTTGTTATAGCAAGTTGAATGGACTGAGACAACTACCAAATTGTCAGATCCATGAGGTTGGGTGTTCTCTTTCCTTCTTTCTTTCTTTTTTTTTTTTTTAATGGCACCACCAGCCTGAAAAGAGGTCAGGTAATTTTATCCATTTAGTTTACTGAAATATAGTGCTTGCTCATTAAATGTTTGTTGATGAAAAGATGGATTTGTGAAAGGAAATAAAACTCTGCAAAATCACTGAGTCAAACGGAAAAGTCAAGTTGGGAACTGAGTTTGACAAACCCACCTTCCATTCTCTGCCTTAGGATAGCTACAAAGACTTTTAAAAGCTACATATCTTCCTCACATTTTGCCCACAAGGAAATTCCTTAAAAGGTATTCGCCCTTTAAGCTTTTTATTTTTATTTTTTTATTTTATTTTTTATTTTATTTTATTTTTTTATTATACTTTAAGTTCTAGGGTACATGTGCATAACGTGCAGGTTTGTTACATATGTATACTTGTGC
>NW_012116243.1:440488-462505 GCF_000951035.1 Colobus angolensis palliatus | reverse complement strand
GCTGGGAGTTGGAGACTGCAGCTGTTCCTATTCGGCCATCTTCCTTTTAAGCTTTTTAAGGGGAGAGATGCATGAGGCGGGAAACTTGTTATGGATCAAGAACCAAAGGCAATAAATTATTTTGTGACACGTCTTAGATTTTGAGGAAAACCGGAATTGCAACTTAGGTTTTATCTACTTCATGACCTTGCAGTGGTATGGCAAAGGAGACAGGATCTCCCAGGGCTTTACAAAGTATGTTTGCAAGGAATTGGAATTGGGAGTATAGATAAGGTCTTCTGGTCACAGAAAAACAGGCAGTTAGCATTCCTTTTACTTTAGTTTCGGGGGAAGGTGAAGGGAGAGAGGGAGAGAAGGACACAGGGAAACTTGCAGCAACATTTTCACTGTTTATAGATTTCTTGTGGGAGAAAACACATGCACAGATCCTGGTGTTAGGAATATTTTAAGCGTATATCTTCAATATTTTTCATCCAGGACTGAAGTAAGTCCTGATGCAGGAAATGAGTAGTGAGTTTCACAGCTTTCTGAGCCTCTACTCAACCCTGGAAGCCCAGCTGGCACCTCTTCTTAATTTCACTAAGCCAGACTAAGGCATTAGTGACTATTCCTGTAAATTGTGGATTCAAGCTAATCAGATTCTCAGAAGAATACAACTGTTGGTCTCTTATCTACTTATGACCTATGACTTACCTACCTGGAAGCCCTCTCCCTACTTTGAGTTTTCCTCCCTTTCTGGACCAAACCAATGTAAATCTTACATATATTGATTGATGTCTCGTGTCTCCCTGAAATGTATTAATATAAAACCAAGCTATGCTCCGACCACCTTGGACACATGTCACCAAAACCTCCTGAGTTTGTGTCACAGGCAAATTCTTAACCTCGGCAAAATGAACTTTCTAAATTGATTGAGACCTGTTTCAGTTATCTTTTAGTTTACAGATTATATTTGCATGTGTATGCATATATACACACACATATATCCAAGTCATGTAGTGAGGCCCTATAATTGAAAGTCCAAGTTAATCATATAAAATAGTTATGTATCCATTGTAAAAAGTGATGATGAACAGACTAGAAGAAAGGATTTTTCTTTGTTTAATAAACTTTTTGTTTCTTTTTCTTTTTCTTTCTTTCTTTTTTTTTTGAGAACACTCTTCAGATTTTTACTTCTGGTTTTCTAACTGGGCTTCTGCCTCAACATGTGATTTTCTCTGTCAGATTTGTTTGTTTGTTTCAATTTGGTGACCCTATTAACATCCAAAATTGTGTCCTCATTGGAAGAAATGTCTAAATATGGTATTGTGAATATAATTACTTATAAAATTACATTGATGATGTGAATAATACTATTTTCCTAATTGTTTTCTCTTTACATCTGAGACTGTTTCCTTGTTGGACATCAGCTCCCAAATCAGATTGGGTCTAAGAACAGACCTTTTTTTTCTTTTTTTTCCTTCTGTAAGCTCTTACTTCGAGGGTAGCTGCAATGGATTTTCTCAGTAATTGTGTTCGCTTGCTTCAAAGATAAATTATAAACGGGAATTTTCAATTTACTGTTAATTGCCTTGGCAGCAGTTAACCAGATAAAGTAATGATATGGGCCAAAGAATACTCAAGCATTTTATACATTTTATCTCAATTAACATTTAAAATAACATAATAAATTAGGTGAATGTTATTACTGTTCTTATGTGATGATGGAGGAAAGTAGAGCACAGAGAAGTAAGATAATTGGCCCACATCCCGTGGTTAGGAAGTCAGGAAGCAGCGATTCAAACAAAAATGATCTAATTCTGTTCTGAGTTCCATCATTATTCTATGTTAAAAATTTGTGGGCTAGAATTTATTGGAATTCCTTTTAATTTTCTACAGTAATCAATTTTTTTCTCATTATATTGTATAAAGTCTTTTACAAAATTGCAAATCTTCTTGTATTAAGGAGAAAAAATTCAAACAGAACACTTCAAAAACTAAAGCAATATATCCAAAACTGCAGACATTCATTCAAAACAAATTCACAGAAATAATTATTTTACTTATTCATGTCTCAGTTAATGGTTAGTTGGGTGAATACCTTAATCATAAATTTCTAGTTTTTCACACTGTTTTCTGAGAGCATTGCATAAATGTTAACTTACTCAATTTTTGTGGCCTAGAATATAGTAAAATTATAAATACTGCAAAAGTATTCAAATGAGAAGAAAATTTCTCACATTGTAGCACAATTTTTTGACATGGGTCAGTTGAAATGATCTTACATTAATGAGAATTTTTGGAATTATTTATTTATTTTTTCTCTGACAAAGAATGGGAAAGTCTCCAGTCTTATTGTTGGTTATTTCTTCTAATGTTATAACTTTTAAACATTTTTTGTCCTGGTACATTTGATACTATGAAAAAGCTTTACTATGACTTGTTTTTTGTTTTTGTAATTCTTCAATGTGTCTCATATTTCATTAAGATAATTGTTTTTCATCACTCAAAAATTACTTTTTTCAAGAAAATCTAGCTTATCAGGTGCTATTACTGCCAAATTTAATTTGTATATTTTTAAATCTTCTTGATATAGCTTCTTAAATTGGGATTTTAATTTTTAAATAATACATCACACACACACATAAAGATGTATATCTATGTATACTCAATCTGAAAGGCTTGGAATATAGTGTGAAATTTTAAATCATCTTGCCATATTTCAAAAGATAATATTCTTGGTTGTACTTATTATATGCTTCCTATTTCTGAGCTTTTATTCTTGAGTTTTATTTTATTTTTAATGAAGACTTCATTTGCTTTTATTGACTTATACTTGCAGTAGTTTGGAAAATACATATCCTTCAGAAGTATTTACTCTTCTATAAAAACCTCTTTAGTTATAAACACAAGTATTTTGCCACATACCACCAATATACCACCTCTGTAAACTGTGAAACCTAGTAATTTATATCCTCCATCTTCTTCCACTACAAATGCTGAATTACATAATTTTTAATCCCTACATAATTTATTGTCATTAAAGAAAATACACTTTCAATATAATTTTTGCTTTTGTCTTTCTTAGACAGCGATAATAAAAATAATGCAACCTTTACAGTAGTATTGAATAAGAAGTATTATAAATGAGAGCTCTAATTCATAAGGCAAAAAGTGACAAATATATCCTATTTTTAGCCTGTGAGCTAAGAATCATTTTACATTTTTAAAGGGTTAACCAAAAGATTAGACATATATAAAAGATACTATAAGTATCCTGAAATATTTAAATATTTATTAACTGGACCTTTATAAAGAAAATTTACTGTATTTTTTTTTCCTAAGATGGCAAATTGGAGACATTTTTAGACTGCCTTTCCAAAATGCCTCACTATTTTGCAAAGGGAAAATGATGTGTAGAGATTTATGCTGTGAACTTTTTTTCAAGAAGCAACACAGGAACTCAACAGAAAAACTAAAAGAAACCCCAGACCCTTTGAAAGAAGTGGCAGGCAGCAGCCCATGCTGTAATCCAGACAAAACTGTGAATCTCCTGAGCATGAGAAGAGGAGAAAATGCCTCCATGACACACACTCCCACTGGGGAGCCAGGCAATCCAGATCATGGAGGAATGCCTTAACCCTACCCAGCACTGGAGCTGATTTAGTGAGCAGTGAGGAGCATATGAGAAGGAGCAGCATCAAGATATGCTTTGTGTGCACTCCCAGACCTCCAGCAAGGACAGAGGAAAGCCATTTCTGATCCTACCAAACAGGGGACCTTGCAGAAGTCTGCCAGCTAACTCAGGTGGTAGTCACAGGCTGAGAGACACGCCCATCTGAGATTTGCTATATAATCTTGAGTGGGGATGAACCCCCTTGGTTCTAACCAAGGGATGCATGGGAAGTGTGCTATAGCCATGGGCACAGGAGCTGAGCACTCATGCTTTGTGGGCAGACTGGGAAGAGCGTGGCCTGAAAGCCATGGTTTCTGTTTTGGTTGGAAAGGCTTATGGCCTGGAGCAGTCTTGAGTTCTGAGTGCAGGCTGCCTGAAACCCAGCTAGCTGCTGTTAGCAGAACACTGTACGAATGAGGGTGCAAGACTTGCCTTGCCAAGAGGGTGGGAGCTGAATGGGGCTTACTGCCACCTGCCACCCACTCATCTCCATGTGGTTTCATTTGCGTAGTGAAGGTAGCTGTGTTTCTCCTGGAATGTCGCTTTCGTGGTCACTGATCGAAGGTCACCCTTCTGATCTCCACTGGGGCCACTACTGGCACCCCCATGTGAGGAGCCAGAGCACAGACTTGCCTGACCCAGCCCCAGTCTGGCTTTGCCCCTCCATCTGTCCTGGTAGGGAAGCACAATGATTAGGGGATTTGGGGAGCTCCACAGCCTCTCCCATTGCCTGAGTCAAGAGAGTATCTCCCTTGGGTAACATAAGGCAAGTGCAAATCCCATGGCTACCACTGCAGCTGGCATTCTTTTGCAAACACCTCCTCATTGCTGGAGGCCAACTGGAACATCCCATTACAACATCTGCAGGCACAAGAATATAGCACTCAGTAAGGAGAAGACATTTGTGTAATCTCAGCTATCACCAGTGCCTACATCACCAAATACATTAAGGCTATTTATAACCGAGGAAATCCGAGTCTTTGTGACTTTCCTCTCAAGCCCATCAGAGATGGAGCTGACACTCAATGCTGGGAGATAAAAACAGATCACATCATTGTATTTCTTGCAGGTATTTGCTATCACCAGTCTGTAGTGTGGCAGCCCCAATGGGAGGCTAGACCTAGAGGAGCAGCAGGATTGACAGTAGTCTGGTGCTCAGGGATGGCTATTCCTAGTGGAGGAGGTAGTGTTCCATTAAGGGAGCACCCTATGAGACAAAAGAAACCAGGCTGCCTTGAGTCCTGGAACTGTTCATTTGTGGAAAGTTTCGGTAGAGACAGCTGCTGTGTTGGGCTCAGTGGGGAAATTCTGTGACTACCCCAAAAATCAGGCAGCCTGAGTACTCAGGAAGGCTCTTGGAGAAGGGGACTTCTCTCCCTCACCTAGCACTGCAGACATAGCTGGGGCTTTGTCCATGGGTGCTGGACATGGGTGCATCTGTAGACAGCCTTTCTGGAATACTTCATGGTGACTGCATCCTTACAGGAGGGTTCAGGTTTCCACAAGAGGCAGAGTCACAATCGCTGTCTACACGGAACATCTACATTTCTGCAGGTGGAAAGAAGTGCCTGTTTGACCTGAATAGCCAGAACACCGGGGCAGGAGTGTGATTGGGAGGTGGATCACTTTTCTGGTGGCTCCATCCTTCCCCCCAAAAGACGTCAGTGCATTTCACTAAGAGATTATCCAGCCACCTCTGTCAAGGTTTGGACCTCTACCTACAACTGGGGTTTTGCATTTAACCATCTGCTTTAACTGTAACTAGTTTTTACCCATGGGCATCTCCTACTTGCCTGAAGCCTGAACTGGTAAATACAGTAAATAAAATACTGGGGAAAAAAGGGATTTTAAGTGCACACCTCTGAGAAACAAGATAAGCTTCATGAGACCTCTTCCATTTCAGCCTCACAGGAGACAGTGAACCTCCTCACACACTCAGCATATTGCTACTACAACCTGCAACTGAGAAAGGCATTGCACAAAGATTCTTTATAACCAAGGAACTCATATAGAGTCTTTGCCAGTGAAGGCACCTAGAGCCTAAGCTAGGTAACAATAAATTATAAACATTAAAGTCACATCCTCAAGGGGAAAAATTTTTTTAAAAAGTTGAAACAAACAAATTAAAACATAATTAGAAGAAATAGTTAAGCTAAATGAGAAGTAACCAGAAAAATAATTCTGGCAATATGAAAAACAGTTCTATAACAACCCCAGAAGATCACAACTCTCCAGAAGCAGATCAAATCAAGATGAAATATTTGAAATATGAGATAGAGAGTTCAAATAGTTGATTATTAAGTTACTCAAGGAGGTACAAGGCAAATATGAAAACCAACATAAAAATGTTTAAGACCGTTTCACCATATGAACAAATAATTTTCTAAAGATATACGTATTTTAAAGAAACATCAACCAAAACTTCTGGAAATGAAAGACACACTTAGGGAAATACAAAATGCAGTGGAAAGTTTTAACAATAGACTACATGAAGATGAAGAAAGAATTTCAGAACTTGAAAACAGGGCTTTTGATTCAACCTAATCAGGCAAAAATAAAAAAAAAATAAAAGCGTGAACAAAATCTCTAAGAAATATGGGATTATGTAAAATGGCCTAACCCAAGAGTTATTGGTGTCTCTAAGGGAGAAGAAATAGAAAAGTTTGGAAAACCTATTTAAGAGAATAATTGAGGAAAACTTCCCTGGTCTTGCTAGAGATTTCAATATCTAAATGAAAGATGCTCAAAGAACACCTGGGAGAGTCACTGAAAAAAGGACATCACCAAGACATATAATTATCAGATGGTCTAAGGTCAATGTGAAGAAAATAATTCTCAGAGAAGTGAGACAAAAGCATCAGGTAACCAAAAAAGGAAAACCTGTCATCAGACTAATGGCCAACTTCTCAGCGGAAACCTTACAGGTCACTAGGGATTGGGGGCCTATGTTTAGTCTCCTATGTTTTGTCAGACAATAATTTTGCATCTAACAAAACTAAGATTCATAAATAAAGAAGAAATAAAGTTTTTTTCAGACTTTTTATTAGGGAAGGTCTAGTACTGACAAATGTGGAGGGAATTTGTCAATACTAGACCAGCTGTACAAAAAATTGCTAAGAGGAGTTCAAAATCTTGAAACAAAGGTTGATATGCACGAGAATTGAAACTCTTGTAAGCATTAAAGTTTTTCCTATTTCTATGAAGAATGTAATTAGTAGTTTGATAGGTATAACATTGAATTTGTAAATTGCTTTGCTCAGTATGGCAATTTTAACAATATTGATTATCTCTATCCATAAGCATGGAATGTTTTTGTATTTGTTTCTACCATCTCTGATTTCTTTCAGCAGTGTTTATAAATTCTTGTTGTAGATATCTTTCACCTCCTTGGTTAGCTGTATTCCTAGGTATCTTAATCTTTTTGTGGCTATTGTGAGTGGGACTGTGTTCTTGATTTCACTCTCAGCCTGAATATTATTGCTGTATAGAAATACTACTGATTTTTATACATGGATTTTGTATCTTGAAACTTTGCTAAAGTTGTTTATCAGATCTAGGAGCTTTGGGGCAGACACTATGAAATTTTTAATGTAGATAATTATATTATCTACAAAGATAGTTTGACTTCCTCTGTTTCTATTTAGATGTCATATATCTCTTTCTCTTGCCTGAGTATTCTGGCTTGGACTCCCAGTACTATATTGAATAGGAGTGATGAAAGTGAGTATCCTTGTCTTATTCCAGTTCTCTGGGGAATGTTTCCAGCTTTTGACCATTTGGTATGATGTTAGCTGTGGGTTTGTCATAGATAGCTCTTATTATTTTGAAATATATTTGATCAGTGCCTAGTTTGTTGAGTGTTTTTACCCTGAAGAGATGCTTAATATTCTCAATAACCTTTTCTGCATCTTTTGAGATAATATTGTAATTTTTAGTTTTATTTTTGCTTATGCGATGAATCACATTTATTAATTTGCATATGTTGAATCAACCTTGTATCCCAAGGTTACATACTACTTTATAATGGTGGATTAGCTTTTTAATGTGATGCTTGATTCAGTTTGCTAGGATTTTGTTGAGGATTTTTGCATATATGTTCATCAAAAATATTGGCCTGAAGTTTTCTTTTTTTGTTGGGTCACTGACAGACATTGATATCAGAATGATGTTGACTTCATAAAATGAGTCAAAGAGGAGTTCTTCCCCTTCAATTTTCTGAAATAGTTTCAGTAGTAATGGTACTGGTTCTTCTTTATACATCGGTTAGAATTCAGCTGTGACTATGTCTGGCTCAGAGTTTTTTTCTGATTGGCAGGTTTTTTTAACTGATGTGACTTTAGAACTCATTATTGGTCTGTTTAGGGATTCACTTTCTTCCTGGTTCTATCTTGGGAAGCTGTGTGTTTCCAGAAGTTTATCCATCTTTTCTAGGTTTTTTAGCTTGTATGCATGGAGGTGTTTATAGTAGTCTCTAAGGATTTTTTTTTTTTTTTTTTTTGAGACGGAGTCTCGCTCTGTCGCCCAGGCTGGAGTGCAGTGGCGCGATCTCAGCTCACTGCAAGCTCCACCTCCCGGGTTTACGCCATTCTCCTGCCTCAGGCTCCCAAGTAGCTGGGACTACAGGCGCCCGCCACCTCGCCCGGCTAGTTTTTTTTTTTTTTTTTTTTTTTTGTATTTTTTAGTAGAGACGGGGTTTCACCGTGTTAGCCAGGATGATCTCGATCTGCTGACCTCGTGATCCGCCCGTCTCGGCCTCCCAAAGTGCTGGGATTACAGGCTTGAGCCACTGCGCCCGGCCCCTTTGTCAGTTCTAATTGTTTATTTGTATCTTCTCTCTCTCTTTTTCTCTATTAGTCTTACTAGTGGTGTACCTTATTTATTCATTTTAAAAAAAACTCTTGGATTCATTAATCTTTTTTATGGGTTTCTGCATCTCAATTTCCTTCAGTTCAGCTCTGATTCTGGTTATTTATTGTCTTCCATTAGCTTTGGGGTTAGTTTGCTCTTGTTTCTTTGGTTTCTCTAGGTGGGATGTTAGATTATAAATTTGAGATCTTTTTGACATTTTGATGTGAAGGTTTAGTGCTATAAACTTCCTTCTTAACACTGCTTTAGTTGAGAAACTCTGGTATGTTGTACCTTTGTTAGTTTCAAAGAATTTCTTGATTTCTGCCTTAACCTCATTATTTACTCAAAAGTCATTTTCATATAATTGTATGATATTAAGCATTATTCGTAGTATTGATTTCTATTTTAATTGCACTGTGGTCTGAGAGTGTGGTTGGTATGATTTCAGCTCTTTGGATTTGCAGAGAATTATTTTATGTCTGATTGAGTGGTTGATTTTAGAATATGTGCCATGTGCAAATGAAAATATTATATATTTTGTTGTTTTGTGGTGGAGTGTTCTGTAGGTGTCTATTAAGTCCATTCGGTCAAATGTTGAGCTTGAATATTTTTGTTATTTTTCTGCCTCAATTATATGTCTAATACTGTCAGCAGTGTGGTGAAGTCTCTCATTCTTATTGTATGGATATCTACATCTTTTCCTAGATTTCTAAGAACTTCCTTTACAAATTTTGATGCTCCCATGTTTGATCCATATAAATTTAGGATAGTTAGGGCTTCTTATTAAATTGAACCCTTTACCATTGTATAATGTTCATCTTTGTCCGTTTTTTTTATCTTTGTTGATTTAAAGTTTGTTTATTTTTTGTCTGAAATAAGGTTAGCAATCCCTGCATTTTTCTGTTTGCCATTTGCTTGGTAGATTTTCCCCCATCTCTTTACTTTGAGCCTGTAGGTGTCATTACATGTGGGAGGGTCTCTTGAAGATAGCATACATTTGGGCCTAACTGCCTTATCCAAGGTTGGAGTGCAGTGGCATGATCTTGACCCTCTGCCTCCCAGGTTCAAGTGATCTCCTGCCTCAGCCTTCTGAGTTGATGGGACTAGAAGTGCACACTATCATGCCCAACTAATTTTTTGTATTTTTTATAGATATTGGGTTTCATCATGTGATGTTCTTGAATACCTGGGCTCAAGCAATTCACCTGCCTTGGTCTCCCAAAGTGCTGAGATTACAAGTATGAGCCACTGCACCCAGCCTACTCTATGACTTTTAATTGGGACATTTAGCCTGTTTACATTCAAGGTTAATAATGATATGTGTGTATTTGATCCTTTCATAATTTTAGCTGGTGCAGACTTGTTTGTATGGTTACTTTATAGTGTCTGTGGCCTATGTACTTAAGTATGTTTTTTAGTGGCTGATAATAGTCTTTTGTTTCCATACATAGTGATCCCTTCACAACCTCATAAGGTAGGTTTAAGGTAACAAATTCCCTTAGCATTTGTGTGTCTGAAACATATCTTATTTCTCCAACACTTATGAAGCTTAGTTTGACTGTATATGGAATTCTTAGGAAATACTTTGATTTAAGAGTACTGGGCCAGGCACAGTGGCTCACGCCTGTAATCCCAGCATTTTGGGAAGCCAAGGTGGGCAGATTGCCTGAGGTCGGGAGTTCGAGACCAGCCTGACCAACAAAGTTAAATCTCATCACTACTAAAAATATTTTAAAATATTAGCTGAGTGTGGTGGCACATACCTGTAATCCCAGCTACTCTGGGAGCTGAGGCAGGAGAATTGCTTGAATCCAGGAGGCGGAGGTTGCAGTCAGCCAAGATTGTGCCATTGCACTCCAGCCTGGGCAACAGAGTCAGATGGCATCTCAAAAAAAAAAAAAAAAAAAGGGCTCAATATAGGCACCCAGTCTCTTCTGGTTTGTAGGATCTCTGCTGAAAGGTCTGCTGTTAGCCTAATGGTGTTCCCTTTGTAGGTAACCTGCCCCTTCTCACTAGTTGCCTTTAAGTTGTTTTTTGTTTTTTTAATTTTTACCTTGGAAAATCTGATGCCTTTGTGTCTTGGGGATAGTCTTCTTTTGTAATATCTTACAGGAGCTATTTGCACTTCCTGAATTTGAATGTTGGAGTCTCTAGTGAGGTTAGAAAAATTTCCATCGATGATATCCTGAAATATGTTTTCCAAGTTGCTGGCTTTCTCCCTATCTCTTTCAGGGATGACAATGAATCATAGATTTGGTCTCTTTACATAATACCATTAGTATCAAATGCTATGTTCATTCTTTTTTCTTCATTTTTATCTAAGTTAGTTTGGAGCACCAGTGTTTGAGCTCTGAGATTTTTTTTCTCAGCTTGGCCTATTCTGCTGTCGATACCAGCAATTTTATTATGAAATTCCTATAGTGTGTTTGCAGCTCTATCGGATCAGTTTGGTTCCTTCTTTTTTTTTTTTTGAGACGGAGTCTCGCTCTGTCACCCAGGCTGGAGTGCTGTGGCCAGATCTCAGCTCACTGCAAGCTCCGCCTCCCGGGTTCAGGCCATTCTCCTGCCTCAGCCTCCCGGGTAGCTGAGACTACAGGCGCCGCCACCCCGCCCGGCTAGTTTTTTGTATTCTTAGTAGAGACGGCGTTTCACCGTGTTAGCCAGGATGGTCTCGATCTCCTGACCTCGTGATCCGCCCGCCTCGGCCTCCCAAAGTGCTGGGATTACAGGCTTGAGCCACCGCACCCGGCCCACTTGTACTTCTAATGCAATTAAAATTTAAAAATAAAATTAAATTAAAAAAATAAAACTATAAGAAAAAATTATTTACCGACCATTGAATTCAACTCAAAAATAATATTTAGGTTGTTTCTGATGTATGCATATTAGATTCAAAGGAATTTCTTAGTTTTTCATTTTTGTATCCAGGGATCCTTAAACCATATATAAAAGCAAGAAAATATAATCAATCAATTAATAAAATAGTTTTTTCTTTAAATGGGACATATATCACTTATTTTCAGATAAAGAGCTTTGGTGAAGTTATATCAGTATGTGGTTATAATTATAACTGAGCAAGATTAACTACAAAGCAGAATTTTGCTATGTAGAAATTATTTGTCCATGTTTTCTTATTTGTGGGTATTTTGTGGAATATTTTATGAGTTTCATTTGAAGTTTCTATGTTAATTATACTTACGAAATGTTTTTCTGAAACATTTCTGAATTTTAAAACTTATTTTTTAATCCTTGTGTTAGAAATAATATTGTTTAAACAATTTAACAAATTTTTCTAATATTTACATACAGAAATTAAAGTTCTTGGGCATAAATTAAAATACAATTTTTTCCATCTTTCTGCTCTTATTTTATGATATGTCTTTTTCTCTGGTGGTGTCAAATTTAGATTTGTTAGGGATTTAACAGCACGTTATCAGTGTAGGTCTTAATACTTGAGTAAAAGTACAGATATTTGAGGGCACAGCTGCTATTGTTAACTCTAGCGAATTTAATGTAATTGTCAGAACAGATATATATGTATCTGCACTTGTCTATTTGCTGAATTAATTTTTATTGCACGTAATAGATAACTATAAGTTTCTCAGATCAAAACAATTATTAAGGTTTTTCCCTTATTAAATTGTAACAGTTCTAATCCTTTTTAAATTGATCTTTAGTTTTACAGAGATTATAGAAGGTGATTTTGTTTTGGGTTTTGTTTTAAGAAATAAACTATTATGCAATATAAGCATTATTTAGAACAAGATGGCTCCTGGAAAATTCTCATTGACAATATTATGTTCAAGGTAAGAAAGCCACAGATAGTAATATTTGGTGTTGCTTTACGTTCCTCCTTCTTCTCCATATCTGATATCGTACCAATATTTATCTGAGAAGCATAGTATAATTAGTCTAATATCTTTAAGCCATGTGGGAAATAATGTCCTTGAGGAGCTCATTATTTAAATGGAATGATAAACAAGAAAATTATAGCACATCTAAATATTAAGAGAAATACTACATACATGCTATGTGAACCTAGAGAGTGGCAAAGTAAACTTATTCTGGGACTGGGGAAATTTTCCATTTAAGATATTAAAGCTGAATATGATTTTAAGGTCAGGTAAGAATTCTCAAAAGTTAGAAACATAGATACTCCATTTTGAGAAGAATTTGAAAGGCTTGACTATTTGGAGAATGGTAAGAAGTACAGTAATACTGATGACAGGGTCTGAGATGCAAGTAGCAGAAGAAACTGTAAAGAGTCTGCAAAGTTTTCTCTACAGACAATAGGTGCTTACAAGTTTTTTGCTTTATTTTGTTTTCTTTTTAATCATTGAACTGACATAGTCAACTGGCAATATGGAAGATGATCTGGAATAGGATGATTAGAAAGAATTTTATTTCATACTTTACAAGGCCACTGAAGGATTTTTAACTAAGGTAGTAGACTTGGGATGGATAGATTTAGTGTTCATATTCAGTGTTAAAAATATCTGGGAATGAGAGATAAGGAGAAATCTAGATTTAACAATAAAATAGTAGCATAAAGAAAGACCTTTCTTTACTCAGAGTCAATGGAAAATAATTCAATTAACAAATTAAAGAAATAGGAAATAAGAAATATACCTTTGCAGATAGGTAATAAATTCAATTTTTGTATGTGCTAAGCATGAGATTGTACAATGTTTTCAGTTTACCCAGGTGGACATGCTAAAAAGCAAGAATTATATGTTTGGAATTCTGAAGACAAGTTTAATACAGAGTTGTGGCTCTAAATTTTTACAGAACTCAAAAATATTTGGTGAAATCTGTGGACCTCTACCTCAACAAGCCTACACAACCATACATAAACACAAACAGTTGCATACCATTTCAGTAATATCTGATTATTTTTGAAATCATAAATGTACATCAGATTACCTAAGGAAATATTTTGAGTTAAAACAGGACATAATCTAAAATGGAGTACTAATCAAATAAATCTGGGATAAACCTTGTGAGGTAGAAAGAGAACAAAGAAAGAGGCACAAAGTTATAAAAGATAAATAAAATGAATTAAAAGTAGAACTGAAGAAAACAAAAAGACAAGAGTTTCAAATAGTAGTGGGAAATTAATCATTGCCAAATGCTACTCTGCAATCCAAAAGTTGAGAATTTAAAATAGGGCATATAGCTTACCGATTAAAAACTGATGAGTAATCTTAACTGAGACAAACTCATCTGATGTGGTAAGAGGAGAAGACAAAGAATAATGGATTGAAGAATAATTCCCATTCACAAAAGTCCTAGATAGTAATTGAATCTATCTTTTCTTATTTGATAGTTGGATAATGTTAATATACTGCATTATACTGTTAATGTTATCCATTAGTATTGACTAGCAGTCAATAAAAATATTGACTTAACTTCCCATACTTCAGTAAAACTGCCATATACATTTTTTTTTAATTAGTAAATGGTAGTATATCAGGTGATCTCACTTTCGCCAAAACTAACTGGAAAATTATTCCATCGACTGAAGCTTAATTATCCTTCTTGCTACTAAGTTTATTAAATTTGTCAGCTTTTGTTCAACAAATTACCTTATTACTTGAATAACTCTGTGAATTTCTATAGCTTGCAACTAAACAAACAAAAAATACATAAAAATGCTTGGGATCTGGAAGAGATACTGCATTTCTATGTTCATTGTAGCTTTATTCACAATAGCCAAGACATGATGGCAACCTCAATGCTCACTTATAGACAAGATGAAGAAAATATGTTATATGTATAAAATGGTGCATTATTCAGCCTTAAAAAAGAAAAGTTTGCCATCTGCAACAACATAGATTAATCTGTGGGATATTATGCTAAGTGAAATAAGCCACAAACAGAAGGACAAATACTGATATAACATTTATGTGGAAATATAAAATAGTCAAACTCGTAGAAGTGAGAGTAAAATGGTGATTACTGGGTGCTGAGATGAGGGGGAAATGGGGAGGTATTTGTTGAAGTATACAAAATTTCAGTTATGCAAGATGAATAAGTCATAGAGATACATTGTACCATATAGTGTAATTATTGTAATTAACAAAGCTATATTATACAGTTAAACATTTGCTGAGGGTAAATTTTATGTTGTTTTCTTATTATATAACAAAAATAATATTAATAAATAAGAAGAATGAGAAAAAACTTTTAGAGGTAATGGTCACCTTTATGGCATTGATTGTAGTAATAGTTTCATAGGTGTATACTTATCTCCAAATGAAGTTGTACATATTAAGTATGTACAACTTTTTGTGTGCGAGTCTTACCTCAACAAAGTGTTTTTTAAACTGATATTTGATTCAGTTTTTAGAAGACTTTAACACTGTTTGAACAACTTGGTTGTGTCAGTGTTTTCTCGTAACTATAATATTAAATCTAGATACAGATCTAGTATATCTGGTCAAATTTAAATATGATGTAACTGGAGAAAACACACTGGATTTTGAAGCTTAGTATGAAGAAAAGCATAAAACATATCTTTTTCATCCTTTTGAATATTACATTTTTAACTGATAATATTTTGCAGTTCTTGGATTGTGCTATAAAAATTTTTTAAATGATTGGTCTTGAAGTTTCATATTCACTTTCCTAGAAATTCCAACAAAGTGCTGAGTAAATATAAGAAAGAAACTAATAATTATATGGTTGTATACTTGATGATAAGTTAGCACCTGCCTTGATAAACTTCCATACTCATTTATAGAGAGTCCCACACTGCCATGGCTTTAGGGATGTTTGGCTCTTCTTAGTCCCACTTCTGATTGGAGAGAAGCTTAGTAGTTCCAGGAAATAAATGGCCTGTCTACTGTCCAACTCACTTGTCATTCTTAACTACTTGCTTAACCACTTATTTTACTTCCATCCAAAGGAGGTTTGTAGTATGAAAGTATGCCCCTGGCAATTAAACAAAATAGATTCCATGTGACTGAGGTGCTCAAAGTTAAAACAGGATCAGGAAGCCATGACTAAGTGAGGGAGTAGTCACATATTCAGTGTTCTCAAAAAGATATTGTAAAAGTATCACAAGACCTTTCTTTACCCAGTCAGGGCTCTACTATTTTGACCAATCAGAACTGAACAAATCTAAATTTTTTATTTACATAAGTGAACCTCATTGAGAATGAGGGTAAGAACTTTGCCTATTTAAGGCAGACCCTCCATTTGTTTTGTGGAAAGCAGACTTTCACTTGTCCTGGAGGACATGCCTCCCCAACCTACACATTGTTATCTTTTTTTTTCTTTTCCTTTTTTGTAATAGAAAATAAAGCTCTCCTTTTTTCTTCTGAAGATCTCCTGGCCTTTTGTTTACTTATTATTTCTTCCATTTCCCTTTAAAATTAATTTAAAGTTAGGTTTATTTTAGTTAATGCAATTATTTATATTTATATACAGATTACTTCTGTTCTTCTGATTTCCCTTCCCTTTCAACTCTTTTCTAGTTATTCCAAGAAGGTCTTTGTCAACTATCCCTTTTTTTCTCCTTTTATCCTTAGAAAGCTACAAACATAAAAGAAAGCTAACGATGAAAATATGTGAAAGAAAATGGAAGTCATATATTTTAAGTAAATTTAGACCTAAAGAAAAACATGACATTAAACTTGATAGACTTTGAAATTGCTTAGAATTGACCACCTAATGTCCATAAACTTATACCTATTTCTATTATTCCCTTCTAACAAAAACTCTTTATCCTCAAGGACCAGAATTCATGCTAATTTTTAAAACTTTCATTAAAATTTTCTATGTCTCTGCTGTTATCATCATATTGTTTTTGATTGAAATACATTGAAAACACATACATTTTACATGCAACTTGCGATAAAGTAGGTATTTGTTTACTATCCTCTGGAACGTAATCAGTACACATAATAGTGTTTCTGAGTAAGCTATTGAACTTTTAAAAATTATCTTTAAGTTGAAAACTTTCATTGTTGTGTAACACTCAATAAATTAACAAGGAACTGAAATAAAGAGTTTTAAAACAAACTTCAAAATAGGTCAATGAAAAAAAGACACCTGAAATTATGTGAACACAACATTTCCATTAGTAGATTTTTCCTTGGATAATCACTAGTCTGCTCATCAAAGTTAACATTTACCAGCGGTGAGCAAGTTTCCCCCATGATTAGAAGCATCTAAATCTGAACGGCACTCTTTGGCATAACTCTAAATTATATGCCTCTTTTTTAGCAGTTACTATGTAATTAGTGTGTCTTAATTTGAACATTAAAAAATGTATTGAGTTTTTCGTGTAGCATTTATAATTACAAGATCAATTTGTGTGGTTAGCTTATTTCACTGCTAAGATTTTTGTATCTGGAATATTTATATGCACTTCCAAAATTGCCACAGTAGAGAAGCCTGTGTTGGAGAATACTTCAATAAAAATAAATCATTTGTATTCTACACTGGCTTAATACTGAAACATGTAAAATGCGAAAACATGAGAAAGGGACAATAATGCACTAGAATAAAACCATTGTATAAGCACTCAAATGTGTATACACACACACACACACACACACACACACACACAGAGAGACACACACACTGTCTTAGCAGGTTAAAATGCCCTGTTCAGAAAGAATAAAGCCTATGTTGGACCTTGATTTCTATTCTTCAAAAAACAGTCATTTAAATTTTAACCTGGTATGACTTTCTAAAATTCTTATTTTATGACTTCCCTCAGTAATGTTCTGAAAATACTTCTATAATGTATTTCTACGTTGGCGTAAACATTTAGTCTCATAGTTCATGCAAGTTTCTATGCCACTGAAATTTCAAAATGACACAAGCTTGATTTTCTCCCAGAGTCAGGCATAAACATGATTGACTTAGTATATTGTGTCATAATAGAACATGTTTATTCTTTAACTAAAGTTGATAAACTGATTTTCCAATGGAAAAAAATGAAAGTTTCAGAATGTCATTTCTTGGAGTTGCAGAACATTAAAGAGCTATTTAAGTGCATACATCTGGAGTGCAGCACAGTCTGCTGCAGGAAAGCATAATTAGATACTTAGTTTGCTGTACAAAATTTTGCATGAATGACCCTGTTAATTTTTCCCCCTTAAATCCAAACAAAAAATACCCCAAAGACTCATCTTAAAAATGCAACTTCAGCAAAGTTGCTGTGCAGTACTTTTGGGAGTTTAAATGAAACACCGGGCTACTGGTTTTGGCAGCAAAGAAGAAAGTATACAAGAACAAGAAAAAAAAAATAGTTGAAAAAAAGATTGATTTACCTGAAGAGTTTGAAAAAAAAACAAGAAGAAAAAACATTGAAACAATAATAAAGTATGTAATATTTATCATGAGACACATTTTCAGAAATTACTGTAATTTAGAAAAGAAGTAGACAATCTAAGGAAGGTGTTAAAAAAACATATAATCTGGTATCAATTGCATATATTTAAGTCATCAACCAGTAGTTTTGTTTGCAGAATAGTTCTTGATCTTGATCTCACTCACCTTTTTTGAGCAATTCTGTTCACTGGCATGCTTCCCAAAGAGGCAGCCATTTAAAATGAACTGGTATTTCTTTCCAGGAGTGTCCCAGGACCAGGTATCTGATACAATCTGGGCCAATTCTATTTCTATTCTTATGGGTTTTGGAACCTGAAAAAAAAAAAAAATTGAGAGGAACAGAAAGAAGGGAGAGAAATTTAAAAAGAGAGAGAAAGAAGGAGAAAAAGAGGTAGGGAGGAAGAAAGAAAGAGACCCATGGAGAGACTGATCAAGACAGACAAGACAGAGAAGTTTGTCTCTAATGCCTACAATACAGCATAACATCCTTCAGTGGCTATTCTGCAAACTGTACTGAGAAGTATAGCACATTTTCTGCAGTGAAAGTGAAGAAAGAAGCAGAAATACATAGAGAAAAAAATGGAAAAATAATTATGTTGATGGCAGTTGAATTTGTGCTTCCTGTTAGATTCTAATATGAGTTATTTCCCTGCCTTCAGTTTGTTAAGACACGCTGAAATATTTTCTATTTCAGCTAATTGAATTGGGCTTCTGTTACTTGCAACCCCCAAATCCTCATTTTATGAAATAAAACCAGGTGATAGAAAATGATAATTGTAGAATAAATATTTGAAAAAGTAATTTAGGATTAAATAATATAATGAATAAAGCAACAACACATTAAAAAGTTCTAAGTAGTTATGGTTTAGATATAGTCATAAAAATGTTTCATTTTAAGAAATATTTCTTCAGTTGGATAGATTAAATATGTAAAAAAAAATTTTAAAGAAATATTTTATCTCTGAAAGAAAACGCAAGACAGAAAGTTTTTGGCTAAGGCAATAAGCTAGCACAATTCGGTACAACAATTCAGAGATGTTTCAAATGAATAGTTTTTCATCCATCTATAATTTATCACAGCTCACTCTTGTAAGTAGAGTCACTGTTGTAAATTACAGCCTGTGAAGAATTGGATTAGTGAGATTCAGCATTTTTCAATCCATTTTCTCATAATGACATCCATCCACTTCTAATTTCAATCTGTAAGTGCTATCTATATTTGTTTTATATAAATGGTCTGGCACAATTTCATGTTACAATAAAATTCTTTATTGATAATGTCTCCTAAAGATCTTTTAGACTAAGACTGCCATTTTGATTAATAAGACCTCAGGTCTCTGTTAAATGTACCTATTAATTCTACATGGGAGGTGCACTAATGATGAATGTTAAGTGGCCCTGTGGTCAACACTTCTTCCTTCGAATACCCCTTGCCTCAACACACGCTCAGACAGAGAAGCATCAGTTCAGTACCAATACAGGTGTTGAATACCAAAAGTTAGTGACTAGGAAACAATGAAAAGTTACATATGTAATTTTTAAAGAAAATAGACCTTGTTACATGATGAAGGAAACAGTATAGCAATGATTATAATTTATCAGAGAAGCAATCAGAATAGCTCTTTTATTTTTCCTACAGGTTTTAGCTGGGTTGAATAGGTAAGAAAGAGGACACCAAATTTAACCTTTGTGCTTGCTTTAAGCTCTGAGGAGAAAAAGCAGTCTAAATGCAAAATATTATTACTTCTATTATTTCTATAATTTAGAAGGAAAGAAGAGCAATCTACTCCCACATACCCATTATTTCTCTTTTCTCTCAACATTACTATTTCTTATTTAGGCTGTATTTATAAAATGTAGCAGAATATTAACTATTACATAAATCTAAGAAATATAGGACTTTCATTGTAATTTTTCAATAATTAACATAAATTGATTATATGGCCTCATATCCTAGCTTTATTTTTAAAAATTAATCTTTATTAAAAATCTGTTTTCAGATAAACTTTATACTATACCAATGTCACCAACATTGAATCAGGTAAAATATATAAGTATTTTCCTTTTCTTTAGTAGTTCTAACCCTTCCCATTTTTTCCTTTCCATCAGTGTGAACATTTCTGAATATAAGGCCTCTTTTATCTATTTTTTGGATGTTTTCCTCAAGTAATTTATGGTATGCTAAGCTTTCAGTACCCTATTATTGTCAGTATAAATGACAGATTTAGATCTACAGTGTGCTCGAACTTTTATTTTTTCGTTGTAAAATTAGAGACATTTGACCTTGGGAATTACAAAATGAGAAACCATCTTAATTCTAAGGTGTCATATTCTTTAACTCTTTTATTTTATGAGAGTGTAAATTATGATAAATTTACTTATATGATGTGACAAAAGAGAAGCAGAACCAAATGAAAATCTATGTTTGTATTATATGACTCTTTTTGAGCTTGGACTTGAAGTCTCATTAAAGCAGAGTCATACTTTGCATATCAAATATTAAAAATAAAAAACAAGGTTAATTATTTTTAAAATGTTTAAATTAAATGTCACTACTTTAATTCATTCAATAATTTATCTAAGACTTATACAATTATTATGTGGCTTGGAAATTATTTGTCAATAATATGGGAAATTTCTGATCAATTGATTAATCCAATTTCAACTTTCAAGTTTTATTATTTAAAAAATATATATTTTAAGGCCACAGAAGCCATATATAATAATTCCTTTGATGGATCTGGGCAACGTGAAAATCTTCTGGGAAGGACTCAACATTCTAGATTTCATTAAAAACACTCATGATTCATGGAAATTCGAAATATCAACATTAACAGGAGTTTGGAAATTGATCCCAACCCTCGTGGATGTCTTTGAGGGACTCAAGACTTCAGTGGAGGAATAACCACATCTATGGTGGAAATAACAAGAGAAATAAAATAGAAGTGGCGTCTGATAGGTGACTGAATTGCTGCAGTCTTGTAATACAATTTAATGGATAAGGAGTTACTTCTTATGGGTGAGCAAAGAAAGTGTTTGTTTTTTTTTTCCCAGATGAAATCTACTCCTAGTGAAGATGCTGTGAAGATTCGTGAAATAACGAAAGATTTAGAATATTCTATAAACTTAGCTGATAAAGTACTGGCAGAATTTGAGAGCATTAATTCCGATTTTGAAAGAAGTTCTACTGTGAGTAAATGCTATCAAACAGCGTCACGTGACACAAGGAAACATTTCACCAAAGGAAGAGTCAAGAGATATGACAAATTTAATTGTGATCTTATTTTGCCACAGTCACCCCAGCTTTCAGCAACTACCATCCTCATCAGTGAGCAGCCATCAACATTGAGGAAAGACCCTTCACCAGCAAAAGCATAGCATTTCCCAGACATATCCTACAATATTTTAACACTTTGCAGAAGGCTCAGTTGATTGTTAGAAAAATGTTTTTAGCCATAAAGTACTTTTAAGTTAAGGTATTTCAGATATAATACTATTGCACACACAATAGACCCAGTACAGTGTAAAGATAAGTTTGATACTTACTGAAAAACTAAAAAATTTGTGTGACTTTACTGTGTGCATCTGAAACTGAACCTGCATTATTTCCGAGATATGCCTGTATTAGCAAATATAAGTCAGCAAAATAGTACAGACAGATAAGTGAAGTTTATCCCAGAACAGGAAGAATAGATTATTTGTACTAAATGTGTTAATGCACTTTACCTTCTTAATATAGAAAATGGGCAAATGCAATACAAAGAAAATTCACAAAAGAAAACAATGACAATAAGCCTTATGTGGAAAAAAAAAGAGAGACAGAAAGAGAATGGACCACTCTAGATATCAAATAAATAAATATTTAAACAACAAAAGGAAATTTTGGCCTCAACTTGTTGATGATTGAAATCATTTACAATTAGTGACGTAGAGGCTTTAAGTACACAAGCATGTACTTTATTTTAGTCTTTTTAAAAGCAATTTTTTTTTTTTTCCTTTGAGACGGAGTCTGGCTCTGTCGCCCAGGCTGGAGTGCAGTGGCCGGATCTCAGCTCACTGCAAGCTCCGCCTTCCGCTTTACGCCATTCTCCTGCCTCAGCCTCCCAAGTAGCTGGGACTACAAGCGCCCGCCACCTCGCCTGGCTAGTTTTTTGTATTTTTTAGTAGAG
>NW_012116243.1:404534-435418 GCF_000951035.1 Colobus angolensis palliatus | reverse complement strand
CCATCTTGCTCCAATATGTAATTTTTATAAGTGAGTTTCTTTTTAATTTAGGTATTTTACTGCTAGAAATTTAAACCTATAGAAATAATTACTACTAGGCTCTAAGATTTAACTACAATAATATTAAAAATATTTTAAAACAATGCAATAAAAGATTGGTTAAGTAAACAAAATGTATTGCATACTTAATGTTATTTAATAATACTGTGGAATAATACACTTTCAGATGTTGGGGTATTCTTCATAAAAAAGAAAAACGTACTAGTCATTATAATGTACTCAATAAAAGATAAAGGTAACTTATAAATCAGTATGCTCCCATATTTCTAAGGTAAAGAGCTACATTAAAGAAACACACACAAATGTAGGGACAAAATAACATATATGTGCATTATTCTCTGAAGAGAATGTATAAATTTCAATGGATTTTAAATGGCAATTATAATCTCCAAAAGTTCAAAACCATATAAAATAATAATCAGAATGATCTTGCAAATTAGAGAACACTGGTGATTTTAAATTTCTTCTTCTTGGATGTTAAATTGATTTTATAGTCTTTATATAAAAATTTAAAAATACGTAATTATTAAAGCATGCCACAGATAAACAATTAATACTCATTGACACCAAAATGTCATGAAGGTAAACTTTAGACTAGTGTTGGAGATTATTGTAAAAGTTCCTTTAGTGCATAATCTTCTTAATATTCACAAACAACGTTTTGAAAGTGCTTTAAAAACTTGTTAAAACACATTTAATGCCCCCTTTCTTATAAATGTCCTTGGTAATACTTTTGATTATTCTTTGATAATAATTAATATAAATTAATGGTACATGATGGACTATACATTGTTTTCACTCGAGATAAGACGACAATATGAGTCTGACCCGGAATGAAAGACAGGGAAATAAAGTTGGATGAAAACATCCTAGACTGCAATGCAGTTCAAGGAAGATTCAGCAAAGCCATTCAAAATTCTTCAAGCCAAAGCTGTCTGACAGAAAAGTTTGTATATGCTGGGAACAGGTCTTCCTTGGTATCCTTGCTTAACTCAGTCTTTGAGTAATGAGGTAATGATTTCAAAGTACAGCATCTAGGCTTTCCCTCAATAGAGTTATCAAGGTTGCCACAATTAGTGTATCTTAATACTTAGTTTAAAGTTATTAACATTATTATATTAATAAATTATTTTATATATTTATTTTAAATTTTTCTATTTTTATTTTATAGATTTTATGTATTCATTTGTTTAGATATATACACATTCTTTATATATAAATTATTTTAAAAATATGGAATGTGTATACATATGAATGTATGTGAGTGTATGTGTCTGTGTGTGTATATGTATGTAAATACACAATATTTATTTTTGTAAGAGGATCTCGCTCTATTGTTCAGGCTGGAGTGCACTGGTGCAATCATAACTCACTGCATGTTGAACTTCTGGGCTCAAGTGATTCTCCGATTTCAGCCTCCCAAGTAGCTAAGACCACAGGCACACTAAACTGTTCTTAAGTTTAATTTTTTTAGAGACAGGTCTTGCTGTGTTGTCAAAGTTATTCTCATTTGTCAAAGAGTCTAGGGACTCTTCAGTTCCCTTTTATGTCTTACCTTTTGTTGATGACTAAGGATTTTAGGGTTTGAGTTAGGTTTTTTAGGGATGACTTGTGATAGGCAAAGCCACCCCAGAGTGTCACTTGTTCTATTGCTGCCCCAGTTCCTGTCAGAATTAATCATATTACTCATTGACTTCTCTTATTCCTAGATCTTATGAGAATATAGACTATCACTCCTGGAGGGGCAATAGTGGCCAATGTACATTCACCTTGGTCCAAGTTTTTGATATACAAGGGAAAACCAGTCCTAAAGGAACAGATGGCTTCCTGAGTAGTCATGTCCACAAACAAAAATAAGCCCAGGTGGCATGCTGGGTATTCATGGCTCCAAACAAAAAGATCTATGTGTCATGATGTCTATCCTTTGTGGCCAAGTTGGATCTATAGAAAGATTCTTTCCCTGTTCTCACGAGAATGGCCAAAAAATATTTGTTTTCCAGAAGGCGGTGATACACCCACTTCCCTAACCTTCCCAGGTTAGGTATGTTCTTTTTTTGTTTTGTTTTGTTTTCTGTATGTTCTTACCTGGAAATAGGTACCATATATGGTCTCCTTGCCTTGGGAACTTGGCAACTAGAGTTGGATGAGAGTGTCACATGGAAACTTCCGCTTTTATGTTGTTAACACAGAGTGGGTACAAAAGATATAATAATGTACTGGAGATATAGATACCCAACTTCCTAGATCCTGGTGATAGTGGCGGTGGAGTTCAGGAGGAGTCTGTTAAGTGGGGGAGAATTCCACCTAAAAATTAAAGATCTCGGTACTTCGGAATCACTATCATTAGTTAGGAGGTCTGAGGATTGGAACTTTCTATTCTGGGGAGGTTGATAAATCTAGCAGCCATAAAGATGATCCCTTGAATCTATAATTTCAATAATATTTACTATAGAGTAACTATAGAGTATTTTTTCCCACCCACACTGGATCAGGGTAATTGGGATAGCAAACAGGATTAACAATGGCAGAATAGTGTCTGTCTGGGTCTTAGAGTGGCCTCTTTCCCCAAAAAAGACAAAAGGGATGTTTCGCAGGAGGAGGTGGTAGGCTAAAGTGATAGAAAATAAGTATTACAGTAAGGAAGAAGACATAAATTAATGCTTCTTTTCCCACCCATAGAAATGTGTTACCACTTCCAGCTGAGTGTTAGTTCACTTAGGATTTAAGTTTTTTGGGGGCTGATTCTCTACCTCTGAGGTAACAGAGGTCGTTCAAAGGTTTACAGATGTAGGTCACAGTGTCTTTCCTGTGTGACTGTGACTCATAAGAAACAGTTTTAATCCCTGATAGGCACACCAAAGTAGTTATTTTCTGAAATTTAACAGCAGTATGGGGGCACTCAACATCTGATAAGAGTCCTTCCATTTTGGATGTAATTGAACCTTGGGGGACTCTTTAAGTTTTTAGTAAGACTAAGTCTCATGGTTGAACAGGGGAGCTATTCTTTCCCTTTGTGGGAAAGGGCAATGTTTTAGTTTAATATTGGAGGGTCTCCTGAACCTGGCCTAAATTCCAAGGTGGAGAAGGAAGGTTTGTATAGCTAACTACTACAAGCCAAGACCATAGCAGTGCAACACACAGAACACACAGACAAGCTACTTTTACAATCTCGTGTCCTGGCTCCTAGTTTTTAGCTCCCATACTGCTCAAAAGGAGTTCAAGGGGCAGTGAGTGCCTACTCACTTCCACTGTCACCCAGCCCAGACAGTGGCTACAAGTCCCCTGACCATGCAGGTCCCACCAAGGAACACAATGGAACCAGGACTGGTAGCACACCACCCAACATTGGCACAGAATAAAATAAAAGCTTAGTTATTGACATTGCCTCTGATACACCCTCACAAAAAGGAGAATACAAACCAAAAAAATCAAAAT
Organism: Colobus angolensis palliatus; assembly: GCF_000951035.1. Lineage (NCBI taxonomy): Eukaryota > Metazoa > Chordata > Mammalia > Primates > Cercopithecidae > Colobus > Colobus angolensis. The sequence continues at coordinate 431,923 of NW_012116243.1, read as the reverse complement.
CCATAGCCTCCAACAGACTGAACAAATGCATCCCTCCTGGCCAAAGGGAATGGAATTGGGCAGGCATTCATTGGCCCCCAAAACCTTTCTAAGCAATATAAGAATGAAAACCCAAAAGTCAAAATAAAGTTGCACGAAGAGAAAATGTGTAACTTTTCTCAAGAAACTTTTCTTCAAGATCATAGAATTAAGCTATATTGGGGGGAAACACTGCTCCCCATAGATCTCTAAGACGAAACACTTTAGCATTAGCCTACAACAACAGTTAGAAGCAGAGGAGAGCACTTCAGAGGAACTACCCGAAAACTAAAGAAATGAGTTATATTAATCTGAGAAGCTTTCAAAAGAAATAGATTACAGGATTGAAAAGCAAAATTTCTGGTAATTCATAAATTAATACCTTAAGGAAATTTGGTTTTAAAATGTAGACCATTCTTTAGAAATTCTCTTATAAACAATTTCCTTTTAATTACAGCTAATTTGATTACACACAAAATTCCTTTCATAAATTGCTCTTTATGAACTTTATGACCAGTGCAGACCATCTACAACATGTGTAGACTTTCTGACTTTTCCATACTACCTCTTTCTTAAATAACCAGTCATTTTACTCTAGGAAAAGAATTTACTGTACAAGATCCTTTTTAAACAAAATTACTTTTTCTTTATATCCCTCCTTCTTATTTATACTAACTAGTTACCTCATTTTTGAACCTCCCTTTTAATAATTTCTGAAATAAAGCTATTTTTTCCCAATAAATAATATATTTTTTGGCATGTTTTATATTAATCTAGGAAGCAAGGAATCCTGAACTGCTCACTGGATTTTGGCATAATATAGATGAGAATAATTTTATAAATTTAAGATTTTTAACCATACAAAATGCTCACTATTTAAGCATCTATTCTATTCCCATGTATTTAACTTTTTCACTTTCAACAGATTTCTCTAGACCACCTCCAAGAATCAGGATACCATGCAGAGTTAGTCACCATACAAAGGCATTTTAACCATTTTAATGCCCATGAAGATCAGTGACTTAGCCAGGTAAAAATATTAAATTTTAGAAGACACGACATTCTCTGCAAACTAATAATCTTAAACTATCTTGTTTAACTTATGAACACTCTTTTATTTATAAGGACACTCTTTTATTTATGAGGCCAGGTGCAGTGGGTCATGCCTATAATCCCAGCACTTTGGGGAGGCCAAGGCGGGTGGATCACTTGAGGTCAGGAGTTTGAGACCAGCCTGGTGAAACCCCATCTCTAATAAAAATGCAAAAGATTAGCCAGGCATGATGGCACATACCTGTAATCCCAACTACTTGGGATACTCACCCATCTGTTGGAGCCAAAATGGTGCTGACTGATCTTCCATGTGGGTGAACTCAAGTAATATTTCTTCTGGTTTCCTCAGCTTGGTTGGGTTCAGCTGCCATAGTGGGAGGGCCTAACAGAGAGAATGATAATCCACTGTCCTGCTGGTCAGAATGGCAGGTCTCACATGAGGTGGTGGCAATTTGGCTGCTTGCCCATTCACTCGACTCTGCTGTCCACCAGGGAAAATGATGACTTTACTTTTAATAGAGGGGAGGACTTGCTATGATGCCTAGGCTGATCTGAAACTCCAGTGCTCAAGCAATCCTCCCACCTTGGCCTCCCAATGTGTTGGGATTCCAGGTATGAGCCACCATGCCTGGTCAAACATTGCTTTTAAAAGTGCTTTTGCTAGCGTTACAGCTCTGCAATTTTAGCAGCTTTTTATTGTTGCACCCTCAGTGTTATAGCTGTGCAACTTTGATTGTCATCTTGCTGTTTCTTGCCATTTGCTGCCTCTCACTTTCTTGCCATCCCGTTTACAGTTGTTTCACCACTCCACTGTCTCACCATCCTGCTGACCACTGCCTCTCAGTTTCTCCCCAATTGTTGCTTCTACACTGTCCTTGTTCCTTCATCAGTGATATGTTTGGCTGTGTCCCAAATGTATCTCAACTTGAATTATAATAATTCCCACATGTCAACGGCAGGGCCATGTGGAGATGAGTGAATCATGAGGGCAGTTTCCCCCATACTGTTCTCATGGTAGTGAATAAGTCTTATGAAATCTGATGGTTTTACAAATGGGAGTTCCTGTGCACAAGGTCTCTTGCCTGCCACCATGTAAGTCATGCTTTTCTCCTCCTTCGCCTTCTGCCATGATTGTGAGGCCTCACCAGCCTTGTGGAACTGTGAGTCCATTAAACCTCATTTTCTTAATAACAATCTTGGATATATCTTTATTAGCAGTGAGGGAATGGACTAATACAGTAAATTGGTACCAGGAGTGGGGTACCACTGTAAAGATCCCCTAAAATGTGGAAGCGACTTTGGAGCTGGTAACATGCCGAGGTTGGAACAGTTTGGAGGGCTCAGAAGAAGACAGGAAAATGTGGGAAAGTTTGGAGTTTCCTAGAGACTTTTTGAATGGTTTTGACCAAAATGCTGATAATGATAATGGACAATGAAACCCAGGGTGAGGTGGTCTTAGATGGAGATGAGGAACTTATTGGGAACCACAGCAAAGGTGATTATTGCTATGCTTTAACAAAGAGACTGGCAGCATTTGGCCCCTGCCCTAGAGATACGTGGAATATTGAATTTGAGAGATGATTTAGGGTATCTGGTGGAAAAAATTTCTAAGCCACCAAGTTTTCAAGAGGAAGCAGAACATAAAATTTTGGAAAATTTGCAGCATGAGAATGCAACAGAAAAGAAAACCCCATTTTCTGTGGAGAAATGCAAGCTGGCTGCAGAAATATGCATGAGTAATGAAGGAGCCAAATGTTAATTGCCAAGACAATGGTGAAAAAGTCTCCATGGCATGTAAGAAGTCTTCATGGAAGCCCCTCCCATCACAAACCAGGAGACCTAGGAGAAAAAAATGGTTTAACGGGTGAGGCCCAGGGCCTTGCCGCTTTGTACAGTCTCAGAACTAGGTACCCTATGTCCCAGCTGTGGCTAAAAGGGGCCAACATGGAGCTCAGGCCATTGCTTCAGAGGGTGCAAGCCACAAGCCTTGGCAGCTTCCACATGGTGTTGAGCCTGCAGGTATACAGAAGTCAATAATTGAAGTTTGGGAACCTCCACCTAGATTTCAGAGGATGTATGGAAATGCTGGGATTTCCAGGCAGAAATCTGATGCAGGGGTGGAGCCCTCATAGGGAACCTCTGCAAGGGCAGTGTAGAAGGGGAATGTGAGATCAGAGCCCCCACTCAAGAGTCCCTACCCAAGTAGGAGCTGTGAGAAGAGGGTCACTGTACTTCAGATCCCGGAATGGTAGATCCACTGACAGCTTGCACCTTGAGCCTGGAAAAGCCACAGACACTCAGCACCAACTCCTGAAAGCAGCTGGGAGGGGAGCAGTACCCTGCAAAGTCACAGGGCAGAGCTGCTCAAGGTTGTGGGAGCCCACTTCTTGCAGCAACATGCACTGGATATGAGACATGGAGGCAAAGGAGATCATTTTGGAGTTTTAAAATTTGACTGCCTGTTGGATTTCAGACTTGCTTAGGGCCTGTAGCCCCTTCGTTTGGGCCAATTTCTCCCTTTTGGAACAGGAGAAATGCCTGCACCCCCATTGTATCTAGAAACTAACTTGCTTTTGATTTTACAGACTCATAGACGGAAGGGTCTTACCTCATCTCAGATGAGGCTTTGGACTATGGACTTTCGAATTAATGCTGAAATGAGATAAGACTTTGGGGGACTTTGAGGAAGCCATGATTAGTTTTGAAATGTGAAGACATGAGATTTAGGAGAGACCAGGGCTTGAAGGATACAGTTTGACTGTGTCTTCACCCAAATCTCACCTTGAATTATAATAATCCCCATGTGTCAAGGGTGGGGACAGGTGGACATAATTGAATCAGGGGAGCAGTTTCCCCAATACCGTTCTCATGGTAGTGAATAACTCTCCCAGGATCTGATGGTTTTATAAATGGAAATTCCCCTGTACAAGCTCTCTTGTCTGTCACCCTGCAAGGCCCTTTATCCTCTTTCATCTTCTGCAATAATTGTGAGACCTTCCCAGGCATGTGGAACTGTAAATCCATTAAACCTCTTTTTCTTTCTAAATTACCCAGTCTCAGGTATGTCTTTATTAGTAGCATGACAACAGACTAATACAGTCAGTCACCAGATGATACAAGGCAACAGAACCTTAAATCGGGGCTTAGCTCAGGCTGCTGACAAAGACATACCCAAGACTGGGCAATTTACAAAAGGTTTATTGAACTTACAATTCCACATGGCTGGGGAGTCTTCACAATCATGGTGGAAAGTAAGAAGGAGCAAGTCACATCTTATGTGGATGGAAGGAGGCAAAAAATAAGAGCTTTTGCAGATAAACTACTGTCTTTAAAACCATCAGATCTCGTGAGACACAATCACTATCATGAGGACAGTATGGGAAACACCTGCCCCATGATTCAGTCATCTGCCACCAGATCCCGCCCACAACATATGGGAATTATGGCAGTTACAAGATGAGATTTGGACACAGAGCCAAATCATATCACCCAAGAAATAATTCAAGGGTGAGATGATGTGTTAGACAGCAATTTTTATTGAAGTGGGAGTGTACAGCACCATCAGAGGTACTGCACCTTGTGGAGCTGGGCTATCCCATAGGCAGTGTGCCCAGAGTAGCAGCTCAGACATAATTCTGTAGTCATATTTATACTCACTTCTAATTTTATGCAAATTAAGTGGCTGATTATGCAGGACTTCCTAAGAAAAAGGTGGTAATTTCTGGATCATCGGGTCATTGCCATGGAAAGTGGTGGTAACTTTTGGGTTTTATTATGGCAATGGTAAACTGAAATAGCACACTGGTGGGTACTTTTGCCTCTTTCCTGTTTTAGCTAGACTTCAATCTGGTCCGGTGTCCCAACTCCTACCTCAATTGTACTTGTAATTTTATGTATTTTTTGGTTTCATAATTTTTCATCAGTCTTGTAAAAATGACACTAAATATTGAACAATCTTTATTTCAACTAGATTTTATTGTTTTTAATCTTCACTACTGATTTGTAGTTTTTTATTTTATTGATTTATATCCTTACTTTCTCCTTTCTCATGATTTAAATTTTACTCTGCTCTTTCCTGTTTTTTAAGATGTTTTAATGTTTGTTTTCTGATATACTGAAAACTATTTTTTTCCAAATATTAATGAACACTTACAATATTCATGTGATCACTATATGTGTACATGTTCACAGACTGGAGTGATTACATAAAAATGTGTCTAGTTGAATTTGGGGGAATGTGTCTTAGTCTTTTAGATAGACTCAAAATAGAGCATGATTCATTGAAGGCTTTTACATGTCTCCTACTGATCCTCTCTCAGCTTGTAGCCAGCAAATCAGAGGTGTACAGCTTTTATGATGCTTGGGTCAGGATAGTTTTTCATCATGATTGATGCAATTGTGAGATAAGTCTCTCCAGAGTGGTATGCTTAGGATAATTATGTACTCATGACTGTCAATATTGTAGTTATGATACAATTACTTTAAGTACAATATGTGCAGAATTTCTAGAATTCTCAGTATATGCAAACTAGCTGAAGTGTTCAGACTATTTCATATTTGCATGGGGTTCAGATATGTTTTGGCATAGAAATCATGAAAATGGAAAAACTGCCTAAGCTGGAATAAAATAAATATTCAGTTAATGAGTTTAAGTGTTCACATTTGGGCCTTGTTCTACATAGCGTTGTCATAGAACCAAAACACATTGTTTTTATAGTATGACAATCTTCTTTAGGTAGTAAAAGCAAATGTCTTTAAAAGAAAGAATTTATTAATTCAGCTGGTAGAAATGCTACTGGTTCAAAAACAACTTAGAAATATTTTATTTTCTATGGTAATTTTTTTCCTTAAAACTTGGTTTTTGGCCTTAACAATTTCCTTCTTATCATGTGCTTCAAGAATTCAAAGCAACTGCAGCATGTGGTTGCCAGGATACATGTGCAGACATTCTCTGATGAAAGTACAATGTAACAGCTTGATTTGTCATCAAAATGAGGAAATCTTGAGAGAAAAGTGATTTGGTGAATGGAAACTAGAATTTACAAATGCTGATTTTCCTAAGTTAATGAGACAAATGTGTAACAAATTGATACCATGCACATGTATTCATGTGTGCTTGCATATTGTATACTGCTAATTATATGCATACATTTACATTTATTCTAATGTGAAAGTTACATGACAAGGAATAATAGTTTATAATGCATATGTGATTAAGAGTTTGAATTTCCTGGCCGGGCGCAGTGGCTCAAGCCTGTAATCCCAGCACTTTGGAGGCCGAGACGGGCGGATCACGAGGTCAGGAGATCGAGACCATCCTGGCTAACACGGTGAAACCTCGTCTCTACTAAAAATACAAAAACTAGCCAGGCGAGGTGGTGGGCGCCTGTAGTCCCAGCTACTCGGGAGGCTGAGGCAGGAGAATGGCGTAAATCCAGGAGGCGGAGCTTGCAGTGAGCTGACATCCGGCCACTGCACTCCAGCCCGGGCGACAGAGCGAGACTCCGCCTCAAAAAAAAAAAAAAAAAAAAAAGGGTTTACATTTCCTATATAGAATCAACAGATAATTAAATTTCATTATTTCCAGTGTTATTTTTGTTATACCTAATCTTAACAGTGTATAAACAACTTATTTTTCATAATTAATAATCATTACCCCGACAGAATTTCCAGAGAAGTTTTAACCTATTATTGATTATTTTATTGCTTACCAAAACAGATCTCATTTTAAAAGACTATTTAGTAGTGTCTTCAAATGAACTCCAGAATTGTAACCCTATGATAATGCTTTATATAATATCCACTAGTCAAAGATGTTTGGAGGATGGAGTTCTCTCTTTTCAACACATGAATAACATTTATCTATAGAAACAATATTTTAAATCTTTTTTGAAAGCATTGACACTATACAGAAAACCTTGTATGTAATATACTGAAAACAAAACAGTTTTTTCTCATTGTAACGATTAATTTTGTTGCATACGATTCTCAATCTTATGGTTATACATGACTTCTTCTTTACCTATTAACTTTTAATGAAGTGAAGGTGGTTAAGGATGATGATATGGTCTGGCTCTGTATCCCCAACCAAATCTCATCTAGAGTTGTAGTCCTCACCTGTCAAGGGAGGGACCAGGTGGGAGGTGATTGGATCACGGAGGCAGTTTCCCCCATGCTGTTCTCGTGATGGTGAGTGAGTTCTCATGAGAACTGATGGTTTTAGTGTGGTACTTCCTAGTTCTCACACTCATTCTTTCCTGCTGCCTTGTGAAGAAGGTGACTACTTCCCCTTATGCCATGATTGTAAGTTTCCTGAGGCCTCCCCAGCCATGCAGAATTGTGAGTCACTTAAACCTCTTTCCTTTATAAATTACCTAGTCTTGGGTATTTCTTTATAGCAGTGCAAAAACATACTAATTCAGATAATTAACAAGCAGGGCTAGAAAATGAAAGGAGAAAAAGAGGTTTAACTTTTTAGTGTATTAGGAAATTGAAATCATGAAGATATAAAGTGACTTATGGGTCATTTATTGCTTAAAAATGCAGACATTCTGTAAATTAAATTCCTTCAGTTCTCGACCCTCACCTTGTTTTCAAAAGAGGGCAAATGTAGAAATCTTATTTTTGTGAAGACTAGAAAAACTCTTGAAGGAATTTAAGTCATGAAGAATGTCTGCATCAAAATTTTACATAACAAATAGACATTTAATTGAGGATATGAATTTCTGTACTTGAGATTCTGACACATAACCATTTAACATCCATGTCATTGACAGATATTTATTTCACTACCGCAAGCTATAACATATAAAAAAATTAATTATGGATATTCATTTCCTTCTTTTAGTCCTGATGTATACCCATTTAACTATCACATCACAGAGGCATATATTTTTACCAATTCAAGCTGTGAAATGTTAAACTACAAACATCCATTGCCTTGTTCTAGTTCCAAGCCCATAAAGTCACCAAAGTGTAGACAAATAGATATTTTATTGTCAAGATATTTATAATAAAAGTATACTTTCAATCATTAGTAAGTAAATATTTAGTCTTTCAAAGAACAACTGTAACTATAAATTTAAATATGACCAATTATCTAACAAAATATAATATGTAGTTCATTTAATACCAGCTGAAAATAAAACATAAAGTAACAGATTAAATTCTTTGTAAAAATAAAACATTAGTATTATGAAATGTCAAGTATTGGAGAAAAGCACAGAAAAATGTTTAAAATCCACTCCAAAATTCTAACACTTGGAAATAGTCTTTGCCAAATTTATTTACCTTTTAGAGCACATAAAATGATACAAAGGTATAGATAGCTAGTTACCTAACTTGACAGATGGTAGATAGATGATAGACAGGTAGGTAGGTAGGTGGATAGATAGATAGATAGGCAGACAGAGCTAGTAAAGAAATATAAACATAATACTGATTTTAAAAAGTATTTTTGGTAAAAATTATTAAAATTCTATTTCTTCTCAAGAAAATGAAGCTAAAAATTGATAAAATAATAACTTTTAGAATATTCTTGTTTCACCATAAGATATAGAACACTATAAATTAGTAAAATCCATTTAAATTTAGAAAACATGTACCCAAAGCTCTGTGGCCGTGCAGTGGATCACCAGAGAGTATTCTAAGTACTGATCTCCAAGTCTCATCTCGCATATGTTCTGATTTAACTGGTGTAGGAGAATGTGACTGGCTTATCAAGAGAGTTAAATGGGATTCTAATGTGAAGCCAGAGTTGAGAACCTTTGCTCTAAAGCAGCAAAAGTTATAATGAAAGCCTAAAATTATGTGAAATTATAAAAATTAGAATGCTTATGATATTAAGTAGCTTTTAACATTGTTAAAAAAGAGAGGAAATTAGCAGATTTACATTTCTACTATAATATGATTACTCCTGCATCTCCTTAAATAAATTTACTCTGCAGTAATAAAATATATTTTGTATAATAAAAAAATTCTTATAGTGTTCAATCTTAGTCATTTGAATTGGTTCTATTATCACAAATATTCTTTTAGTTTGGTTTCCTCTTTCCTCTTTGTTTTTGATCAAATCTTAAATGGGTGAATTTAATTAAGTTCATCTAACTATCTGTCTATTCATTCAACCATTTATATATTTATCTTATGTATGCTGTAATAAGTTGAAGATCTCAGAAATGAAATTTTTGATTTACACTGTTTTTAATCAAAATATTATAATTTTTTACCTTAGAATTTATGTTATAGCCTTTGAGTATTGCTATAGAGAATAAATAATAAGTTTGCCTCTTTTGAATGATCTTTTTGTCCTGTCAAAATGCTCATGAATCTTCTATCTCCTTTAAGTTCTGAAACTTTAACTTCATTATATTAATATTTATCATGTTTTTTTCTGGTCAATAATAATTTGTTGAAAATATATCAAGTCGTTTTTTCAACCAGTATTTCTCTTTCTCATTCTTGTGTGTGTTCTCTTTAGTTTTGATTTCCAGTATAAGCAAGTATGTACATAATGAAATTGACTTGTCTTGGATAGCTATCATTTTTAACAATTTTTATTTGTTTCTCTATCAACTATAGAATATACAAAAAAGCTTGCATGAAAATGAGTATAGACATACTGAGCATTCATTTACAAAATTTTGTACTCTTACTCAGGCCAATAAACAGAATTTCCTAGGGATCAAGAAACCCCTTCCTTCTTCCTCCCCATGATGTAAGGTAACCATTATCCTGAATTTAAACATTTGGATATGTTATTTATTTTGGATGCATATCCTTTGTTACATGCTTAGTATATATATTTGCCAAATCATTAATTACATTAGTGATAACCACTGGACCATACCTTCTGGTACTCTAGCCATCTGTAATATCATCACACATTGTTTCTAGGTTTAGCCATGTACATTTCTTTGGCCCATTGGTCATTAACAAGGATGATATAGCATATATTATGTGTTCCAAAGGCCCGAACCTCTTGGAAATGTCCCTGTTTATTGCAGAAAACACTGTAAAGGAGTTTAAGCTTGACTGCTGAATGATAAAAGATTATGTGTAGAAAGAATTTGGAGAATGAGAGATATCTATATTATTCTAACCCAGGCTGGGTTTCAAGATGAATATAGCTGAATTAGTGACCTTGGCACTAATCCTCATGACTTTGTGACCTTGACTATATCACTTGGCACAAAAGACTTTTCCAACTGAGCACAGAACATTCAAAATTATGAAAAATAAAATAATAAATTCTTAGATTAGGCCATGACATTTTATGATAGTTTGTTATGAAATAAATGAGTGAAACATAAATTATTGACTGAGATAACATAAAACTAAAACATGTTTCATTGGTTTGTGGCCAGCTCATAGGAGGCCTAAAGAATGGCAGTCAAGCTATTATTGGAAACTGGAAGGTCAGTGAGGAAATTGCTACAGGAGGCCAGAGAAAATAGAGCTCATGTTAGGGATTGGGCCGGGCATGGTGGCTCATGCCTATAATTCCAAAATCTTGGGAGGCCAAGGCAGGTGGATCACCTGAGATTAGGAGTTTCAGACCAGCCTAGCCAATGTGACAGAACCCTGTCTCTACTGAAAATACAAAAATTAGCTGGGCGTGGTGGCAGGTGTCTGTTATCCTGTCTACTTGGGAGACTGAAGCACAATAATCATTTGAACCCAGGAGACAGAGGCTGTGGTGAGCTGAGATAGTGCCATGGCACTCCAGCCTGAGCAATAGAGCGAGACTGTCTCAAAAATAGAAAGAAAAGAAAAAAAAAATGCAAGATAAAAAATGTATCTAAAAAACTTGTGAATAAAGCTAAGATTTCTAGGAACAATGTTTAAAATGCTAATTGGTTACTTTACTCATCAATCAAAAGATATTGCAAGAGAGAGGTGAACTATTAGGTTGGTGCAAGTGCATTACTTTCAATGGCAAAAACTGCAATTACCTTTGCACCAACTTAATAATCAATGCTTTACTTTTCTAGCCAAATTAAAGGAAATAATGTCCAACCTTGGACTTGCTAGATTGTAAAATATAAATATTTCTCATTTCTTCCGCAGCCAACAAAATAATCTCAGAGTAAGAAATAATCTCAAGGCTGTGATAAAATCCAAGGTGTTACCAATAAAACATAGCCTCCAAGATGAAGTCAAATCAATAATGCAGCTGTAGAACACTTCAGTACATCTCTCCAAAAAAAAAAAAAAAAGGTGCTTCTAAAGAACTTAATGGTAATGTATTAACAGCACCCTAATTCGCTACCCAAAGTAGAGAAAGGCTTAAGTGAATTTGTGGGTGTGATTTTTGTCTAATGTAGTAGATTATCATTTAATATTATTAAAAGCTAAACTGAGGCACAGTAAAATTTTATACTTTATTTGAGCAAACAGCAATTCATGAATCCAAAAGCACCAAAGTGAAGACGGTTTCAAGCTCCAGTACGGAAATGCAAAAGGGAAAGGCTTTGAATGCACAAGTAAAGCAAAGAAAATATTTGACTGGTTACAGTTATACAGTTGCCTTACTTGGTCTAGCCATCTTGAAAGTCTCTATTTATACAAGTTAGTTGGTGGCTTCTGATTGTTTAGCCTTAAATTTTACTTTTCTCTAATATAGGCATTTAGAATAAATACTTCAAGTTAAGTTTCACTTATGTTTGCAAATCAAGCAAGGTTAAGGTCACTTAACTGACTTTGTCTGCTCAAAGATTCTTTAGGCCTGGTATCTATTTAAATTTACTACAGTAATACAAAGTTTTTAAAGGAGTTATCATAGCTTGGACTGAAAGGGAACATGAAAGTTCAAAATGTAAATAATTCTCTGTATGTCCAATTTTCTAAATGCAGGAAACAAAATGAGAAAGATAGTTGCAAAGATGAACAATTTCCTGTGGAAAAAGAAAGATGATTTGAGGCCAGAACCAAGAGCCCAGCGAGCAGAGCCTAGCTAGATTTTGGAATTGCTATGAACATGTGACTCCTTTGTAAACAGTAGTGTCATTTGTGTTTGTTCTATCTTGCATGCAACATTTTATGATAGGAATACAAAAGCCAGATTTTTTTTTCTTTTTCCCATCTAAAGACTTCTGCATTGCTGAACAAGATGGAGGGACCTGCACTTGAGGAATTTCATATAAAAACTCACCACCACCTGCAACTAATTTAGATAATGACATTCTAGATTCAAGACTATATCTGATGTTACAATGGAATCAGGCATTCGAAGATGTTGGGTGGCAGTGAGTATAGTTTGCATGTGGAAGATATGTGAGTCACTGGAAGTCAGAGAGTGGAGTGGAATAGACTTATTACGTTTTCGCTTCCAACAAGATGTGCCTTGCCCACCCTTTTAAACTCCACTTTCATATTGTCTTAAAGTTTAGCCTACCTTCTTACTTTGGCCAGTGGGCTATTATCATGTAGAAACTTGACAAACACTTGCTAATTGGAGCTTAATTTCTTGCAATGTTCTCTCTTGGACACAAGTTGCCATGCTGTAAAGAAGCTGAACCTAAATTAATGAAAATGATAAGAGACCATGCAGGGAGAGATTCTGGAGGACAATTAGCCATCTAGGATGTCATATCAGATCAGGCTTCCAACTTAATCAATCTGCATATGGAGAGTTTAGCTACTCTGTTTAGAACAGAATTTCCCAGTTGAAGCCAGTTAACCCACAGAATACAAAAAGTAGTATATCTTTATTTTTCTAAATGACAGTTTTAGAATAGTTTGTATGTATCAATGGATTACTACATTATCACTTTCTTTATCTTTACATATCCTTTTGCAGTGTGTTTTGAAAACAAATGATCTTAATTTTGATGTAGCTAAAGTTTCCTTTACAGTTCTTGAAGATTCTCTATTGTAATATATTAAAATATTTATGTCTGTCTTTCATACTTAATGTACCAGTAATTTGTGGTATGTGTAGGTGTGTGTATATGTGAGTGTAGTGGTGGTCCAATTTTATCTTATTTTTTTCCTCATGGATTACTAATTTTACTAAAATTGTTTTGTTTTTGTTTTTTTAAAAAGAACAGCCTACCTATCTCCATTGCAAATTAAGTTTCCATGTATATGTGAATGTGTTTCTAAATTCTCAGTGCTTGCACTGGTGGATTTTTAGTCCTGCATTAATACCAAATTTGTTATCTCTAAATATTTATACTTTTATGCTACTATAAATCCTGAAAGGAAATAATAAGGCCTTGAATATAATTATATGGACTTTAGTTTTTATTTGTGATAGGAAATTATTGAGGTTCTTGAGCTGAAAATGATTATCTGATTTAAATGTAAAGAAAAACATTGAGAACAGACAAAACCTCCTTTCTCCAACTTTAAAAAAAGAAAGAACAAAAGAAATAGGTGGAGGCGGCCGGGCGGGGTGGCTCAAGCCTGTAATCCCAGCACTTTGGGAGGCCGAGACGGGCGGATCACAAGGTCAGGAGATCGAGACCATCCTGGCTAACCCGGTGAAACCCCGTCTCTACTAAAAAATACAAAAAACTAGCCGGGTGAGGTGGCGGGCACCTGTAGTCCCAGCTACTCGGGAGGCTGAGGCAGGAGAATGGCGTAAACCTGGGGGGCGGAGCTTGCAGTGAGCTGAGATCTGGCCACTGCACTCCACACTCCAGCCTGGGCGACAGAGCGACACTCCGTCTCAAAAAAAAAAAAAAAAAAAAAAAGAGAGAAATAGGTGGAGGGAAAACAGATATTTAAGTCTGAAGCCCAGTGGATAGATCTGGCCTAAAATACGGACTTGGAAGTCACCTGAGAATGAAAGATATTTAACACTTTGTGACTGATAAGTTAACTACAGTAGAAAAGAAAATACATAGAAGGACTGAATTTTGGTGGCTTTCATCTTTGAGAATTCTAGACAAGGAATGATAAACACTGGAGACTGAGGAAAACAATATTCAGAAAGCAAAAGGGAAACTAGGGGTATGTAATAAGTAGAATTTAATTAAATGTAATTAAATATGACAAATGGGCTTTGCACTCAGTAGCACACATGATAACAGCTGTGGTGGTAAAGACAAAAGCCTGGATGGAGTGAGTACAAAGAATAATTTAAAGAGAAAAAAAAATATATGTAGAAAACTCTTAAGCTAAATTTAAGCTTTCATAACTTAACTTTGATAAACATTCTTACTTTACTTCAGGTTCTTCATCCTCAGCTTTGAAATATTTATCATAATACTTCCAAGGGTTAGAATCTTTTTGGATCGTTTATAGTCCAAAACTATTAGTTATTTTCATATGTTATTCATAAAATAAACTATTATTTTCATATTATATATAATGTATATAATATATAATGTATGATTCAGTGCATAATTTTATTTTACAACTTTTTCAAATTATGACTGAGGCATAGCATTTTCACCTATTTGAGAGAACTTTTATATATTTGTATATTTTTTCAATTTATAATATTAATTTTTCTGTCTTCTATTTTTACATATATATTTCCCACTTTTCCTTTCAGGTTTTTTTCTACTGGATTTATATGTAAACAAAATTAAAGGCATTAGTCTTTTGACTCTAAGAATATTGCAATTATTTCCTCCAGATTGTCGTTTAAATATTTAATTTGTTTATATTTCTTTCATATTGAAATTTGTCTTTATTTTTGTCTAATTTATTAAAACAATTGTAATGGATTCTAGAAATTAGATTCTATGACTTTTCTGATTACACAATTGCTTTTAACATAAAACAGTTGTTATATATATCGTATTACTTTTCTAGCTTTGTTTAAAATTTTTTCCCAAATGTTTCTCATTCCAACAATATTTTTAAAGACTGCCATATTGATTTTGGTACATTTCTGCTGTTCTTTTAAAAATGCTCCCAAATGACTGCATATTTTTATGAATTATAAATATGCTATGTTTATTTCTGTATTTTCCATTTAGTTTTAACTGTGTGTCTATCCTGTACAGACACTTACCTGTTTTAATTCCTAGTGATTCAGAATAGATTTTAATAATTGCTAATGCTGGTGCAGCTCTTGTTGCCTTTCCTTTGCATAATTTACTTGGCTTTTCTCTCTTGCTTTATTTCCAAGTGAGCTAAAGCAGGGGTTGGCAAACTTGAGAACAACTTGAAGAAAGGTCTAATAAGGCAGTTAGAGTTTTACAGGCTAAAATCCCAGAAAGAAGAACGCATATTCAGGTGATTCTGAGATTCTTTCTTGCTTTTCACCTTGAAGGAATTTTCTGATTTGAAAATGTCTTGGGTCAAAAGTTAAGCAGCTAAGCAGGAAGGAGAGGTCATACGTAAGAGGTAAAAAGTCAAGCAAAAACCTTTGGGAGCCTCATGAGGCTGGGAAGAGAAACATTTAAGTGGGAAGTCATTTCAGTTTCTTTCAGAAAGGAAAACAAAAGAACACAATAGTTATACGCTTTTAGCTATAGGCTTTGTAATCCTTTTGGGTAGGGTAGGACTTACACTTCAAGCAAAAGGCTGAAGTTTCAGCTGCTACTGGTCAGCAGGAACAAAGTGGTTGCAAGTGAGTGGCCCAAATTGTTCCTCCTCCCGACTACTATATCTTTCAAAGCAACTCTGTGTGGTGTTCTGCCAGGATGTACTTTTCTACTACACTGTACCACTTAGTAATGAAAACAACATTTTAAGTAATCAGTGATGAGTTCTTAAAAAGTCATCCCATCTCTACCATGTTTAGCTGATATTTTTGTTCTTAGCATGAAGTTTGCAACATTCACAAATTTATACTGATACTGTTTTTTCCCCATTTTTGTTAATATTTTGTTTAGTTGGGATCAGTTTGGGATGACTGTTATTTTACCTCCAACTTTTCTACTAACTCTCATCAGAAAACTTTGTAACGTATTTCCTATCATGTTCAAAATGATTTTTAAATTTAAATGTTCTACTTTATTTTACTAAAATTACTTTTTCATTTTTGTAGGAAGCACATATTTTAGAATAACAGTGACAACTTAATGTTTGGTGATTCCTCTTTCTGGTAACTGCAGAGTAGCTAGTTGGAAATGAATCCTATCGTGTGTCAAGAACTGTGAAGGATCTAAAATTTTACCTTATTGCAAAGTACAATTTCAGCCCTTCATACTTCCATGGATGCTAGCAGAAGACATGAGACTCTTAGATCAGATAAAATGGAATTTATTACTTCTGATACAGCAAGACATGTGAGCACCGTGATTATGTCTGCTCTCTTTGCACCCCAAGTCCCTTAACAGCGATGACTAGAAGCTCAGGCAGATGCTGCACACATACTGGGTTGGTGCTACAAAGTCTATAATATTCTAATCTTGTATAATGGGCTGTAAGCAAACCTGCCTTTTGCCTCAGAGGGAAACATTGTCCTTAGCTTCCGTGGCTGCTCATTATACATATGTGCTTGTAAATTTATCCCAGACAAAAAAAGCAGGTAGTATTTCCTTGATAAAATGTCCAGAAATATGAGAGAACCCTGAAGATTCTCTCCTAACATCAGATACAACTGAAAGTGAACATACACACACATAATGGTATCAGAATACCACCATGACAGCCCCATCACAGAGAACAACTATTATTTTGAAAGCTAATGTTTAAGAAAAGGTGAGGACAGGGCTTGCCATACCATTTAATTATTCTTAACTATTACCAATTTATGGGAAACAGAGATATCTACTGTAACCAGTTAACCATAAGTAATACACAAAAGTGTATGTGAAAGTGCTTTTCTCTAACCAGATTTTTCACCAGTATAATCAGTTCATCTTAAACTGGGAGCATTTCGCATAATTAGAAATGGGTCCTCTTACCATTCCTTCTTTTCACATATCCTTTCTCTATCTGGAAAAATGATGATCACCCAACCTGGCAAGCGTATTCACTGGAAAGGTGATTATGTACAGTCATATAACAGTCATTTCTGTATACAGAAGCAGGAAAAAAAAATTAGAAAAATTATTTCTATTATAAATAAGTTCAAAATAAAACAAAATTAATCAGAGCAACGTTCCCATCCTAGAATTACCCATAGCCCTAATGATTTTCCTTTTGATTCTAAATTATCAAATATGATAAATCTATAGTCTTCAGCTTTATGTTATATGGGAGGTTCTTTAACAATATCCAAGTCAGCAATGAAGGTAAAGTAAAAGGGTTTCCTCATTATTCTGTGACCAATTAGGAAACCAAAAGAATAATGTACAGCATGAGATCCTTGAGAATGTTCTATAACATAAAATAAAATGAACATTACTTACAAGAAAAAAGAACAGAAATGATTGTTGAAAAATAATATTTCCTCCTTAAATTAAATTTTCTATAGGATCTTCTTTTTGACATTAAGGATGTTAAGAAAAAACAAGGATTTTATGCAACAATACATAGAAGATTGTGAGATTATAGAACAAAAAATGAAAATGGTAGTAATGACCAATATAAAATATTAAACCTGTACAAGAAATTAAAGCAACACCAGAATGTATGAGGAGAAATTATTATCACATCCAGTGGTTGAACTAGTAATATAAAGATTAAAAAGATTTTTACCCAGTTCAGATACAGAGAACTAAAAGGTTACTGCCATCTGTATAAAGATAGTAGATTGAATTACAAATGTGAGTGTACAGAAGGAAAATGTAAAAATGGCAATCAAATAATGATAGGCTTAACATACCTGATCTGAAGAAATATATGACTCATTGTAAGATGAAAGTATCACTAGGAACATGGTACTTGGGTTCATACTCTGCCATGTCTACTTATAAGGTGAAACTGCAATCCAAATGACTTAAGATGTTCTATGCCACTCTTGTTTTCACTTAAAAATAAAAATAATATTACCTATTTCCATATTTGGTATGCGCATTAACTGCTTTTATAGACAAAAATCCTTAGTGCCTGATGCATAGAAAACTTCATTAAGTAAGCCACCTTTATCTTCAGGAAAAATAAAGAAATGTGACCATTGCTTAGATAGGCCTGATAAATTGATTTGATTTAATGTAGTCTGTTAGAAAACAAAGATAGCTGGCTGGGCACAGTGGCTCACGCCTGTAATCCCAGCACTTTGGGAGGCCAAGGCGGGCGGATCACTTGAGGCCAAGAGTTTGAGACCAGCCTGGCCAACATGGAGAAACACCGTCTCTACTAAAAGTACAAAAATTACATCCTGGCTAACACGGTGAAACCCCGTCGCTACTAAAAACACATACAAAAAAAAAAAAAAAAAAATGCCGGACGTGGTGGCCGGCGCCCTTGGTCCCAGCTACTCTGGAGGCTGAGGCAGGAGAATGGCGTGAACCCGGGAGGTGGAGCTTGCAGTGAGCCCAGATCGCGCCACTGCACTTCAGCCTGAGTGACAGAGCAAGACTCTGTCTTAAAAAATAAAAATAAAAATAAAAATAAAAAAAAGTACGAAAATTAGCTGGGTGTGGTGCTGCATGTAATCCCAGCTATTCCGGAGGCTGAGGCATGAGAATCACTAGAACCTGGGAGGTGGAGGTTGCAGTGAACTGAGATTATGCCACTGTACTCCAGCCTGGGTGACAGAGAGACTCTGTCTCCCATAAATAAATAAATAAGCAAATATATTACTCTAAATATAGATTACTCCTGGTAAATATTAGATGTCAAAGTATAATGAAATCATAGAGTTTTGAACATTAGTAGTGATATATAACAGCTCTGTTCCAACCAATATGTATTCATATGAGAATGTAATGCAAATACATATTCAACATCTTTAAAATAATCATGTGTGCTTTCCCTCAATGGAAGGCTAAAAATGACCTGTTTAAAAGTTAGATTCAAGCTCCCAAGAAGTGATCAATTAAAAAAGGTAAATAAATAAACAACTCAGAATTTTTAACAAATGTGCTAACCAGCCGGGGCAACATAGTGAGACTTCATCTCTGCAAAAAAAAAAAATTTTGATTAGCTAGGGGTGGTGATACTTGCCTGTACTCCCTACTTTAAAGGCCAGGGTGTAGGGATAGCCTGAACCTGGGAAGTCAAGGCTGCAATGAGCCATGATCATGGCACTGCACTCCAGCCTGGGTGACAGAGAGAGATCCTGTCTTAAAAAATCAATCAATCAATCAATCAATACATAAAGTAAAAATTTAAACAGTTACACTAACTTTATTTTAAAATATTGAAATAAAGTAATTTGTACTATGAATAAAAATCTCTGCACTGACAAGAATAAAACTTTAAAATATATGTAGCAAAAATTAAAAAAACAAAGAAATAAGCAAAGAAACAGGAAGAAGTCAACTTATAGAAATATTATTAAACCAATATATGATGAAATAAATAATAATGGGATATTTAAGAATGAGAAGGCTATCCAAATACTTTCATATACTGTTTTTCAAGAACAAGTCACTCATTATAGGCAAAAATAAGCAAGGAAAAATGTTAGCATAAAATAAACAGCAATTTTAATATCAATATAGAACACATAATAGAATGTAATAGCATTACATAAAACAAATGTTGATGTTTTATTGAAGATGCATTCAATCTACAGTGAAAAATATTTATTCAGTCTCAAATTATATAAAATATTAATCACTAAGTATGATGAAGTAAACAAAATCAAAATATAATTAAAATTTTTAAAACATCTTCCTATTCTAACATTTTAAATTCAATAATAAAAACAGAGACTATAAATGTTTAAATTGCTATTAAACTCTATCATTTATATGTTATAAATAATAACATTTAAAAATGCATGTAATAATCACACATTTTACTATGTTTCAGAAAAGTATAAATAGTGGTCATTTTAGGATGAGGAGTGTTTTATGAGAATATGGGTAAAAGTGTTATATTCTACTTAAGACTGTGTAAATTAATGAGATTTTCTGGAATACAAACAATATGATCATAGCAGTATGTGTATATATGCATGTATAGGTGTATATATTTAATTATATCACAGGCATTTAAAAAGTACATACCATTTGGCCAACAATATTACCTTTAAGAATTTATTTTAATGGAAAAACTGAGAATTACATAAAATCTTAAATGGTAATCATTGCTATAAAATTATAATAGCAGAGATTTAGAAACAATCTATGTCCACTTATATGGTATCTCTTAAGTAACTCTAATACAACATTATAAGGTAACCCATGTAGAGCACATTATGGTCAATAAATATTTGAAAATGTGGAAGAGAAAATATCTATTGGTCCTTTATTTTTGTTTGTTTCTTTAGTTACTACTGAAATTGAATAGCTTTTAACAGTGATAAAATCAGCAGTGATTTCAAGGGTATTAAAATATATCCATTTTTATAAATTTAAAAATAATTACATCAACCTTATTTTGTCTGAAGTTTGTCATTGAACAAATTTGCACAGAAGTACATAGAAGATTCCTTGAACTATTGTCTAATAATCAAAAATAGAAGCAGCCTATATAACGATTAGTTTAATATTGTTTTACATTCTTACTTTAAAAAGTATGATGCATATTTAGATGTAAATGTATTTATCTCCATTCTTTTATTCAGTAAATGAAAAACATTGTCAATAATTAGTATTGGTAGGGGCATATATTAAGAGAGACAGAGAGAGAGAGAGGAAGGGAGAGGGCAGAAGGTAGAGATTTGTAGAAATGTATACAGTAACACGGGTGATGTTTACCTTTTGTATTAGGATTCATCTAGAGGGGAAAAGGGTAGAAATTTATTAACATTGCCTTCCAGAAATCTTTAATAGTTATATTTTCTTTTATTTATTTATGTATTTACTTATTTATGTATTTATTTGATATACAGTCTCACTCTGTTGCCCAGGCTGGAGTGTAGTAGAGCCATCATGGTTCACTGCAACCTCAGCCTCCCAGGTTCAAGCAATTCTCATGTCTCAGCCTCCCGAGTAGCTGGGATTACAGGCATGCACCACCATGCCCTGCTAATTATTGAATTTTTTAGTGGAGACAGGGTTTCACCATGTTGACCAGGTTGGTCTTGAACTCCTGACCTCAAGTGATCCGCCCGCCTTGACTTCCCAAAGTGCTGGGATTATAAGCATGAGCTACCGCACCTGACCTATCCCCCTTTTATTATGCCTTAATATTTTAAACACTGATAATAATTCCAATTTGTAAATGATGCCATCAAACTCAAAGTAATTAAAATAAAAGACAAATCTGAAAAGAGTGGGATGGGTTGATAATCCATGTCAGTCGCTAACATATATTTAATGTTACTTATTCCATTAAGCTTGATATTTTGTAACGTACATATGTAAACATTTATTTAGTTAAAAAAAACTGTTACCATTCAAGAGTACAGTTTCATCAATTTTTCTCTAACTGCACACATAACTGCTAGTTATGTATATAGAAAATTTCATTATAAAGGGAAAATACCTAAAGCACTAATCTGTGAAAATAGTATTTCATGGAATAATATTATAGTGATTTACAATTATGAGCAGATTGTGACTTCTATACTCTTAATAAGGAAACCAAGCTATGGTGAGTTTGGGAACTGATTGCACTGTAAGTCTTACCTGGCTGTAAGTAATACATTTCACAAAATATGATCTGCTTAAATTCTTCTTATTTTGAAAAACAATATAATAATAATAATACAGTTATTGTGTTGAATATATTTTGTAGCAAATTATATCTTGTATATTGCGCTTACATGTGAATTTAAGTAGCTCAATGTAGAAGAAATAAGATGGAAGTATTAAACACCAGAATGTTGCTTAATACAATATGTATGCAAATATGCTACATGTTCCCATCCAAATGTCCAAATTAACTACTGTTAAACACCACATCTGCACTCTCTCTCATAGAAGAATCTTGAAATGAAAATATGGGCAAGGAGAGCACTTAAATTCAAATATAAAATGAGCCAAAGAGCAATATTTAGTTAATATTATATAAAGTAAAATTTAAGGGAAAAAAGGGGCAAAAGGGATATTTGAGAATGATAAAAAAAATTTAAAAACTCGGTTTAACTTTAAGACCTTGTCATAGTAGTTAAGTAGTTTAGACTCCAACTCTGGCATTAATAAGAGTGTTATTCTTGCTCGATTATTAGCCCCTCTTAGCAACAGTTTTTTCATCTACAAAAAGTAAATGTCATAGTACCAGCCTTATTGTGCACTTCAATAAATTAAATGAAGTAATCTAACACAAAAAAAGTACACATTACAGCAATTGACATATATTAAACAATCAATAGATAAGTTATCTACAAAATAATTATTATAGTAGCACTACATTATACACTAAAATATATTATTTACCATTAGAAAATACAGCAGAGAATAACAAATACTATAACATATACAATATTTTATTATTTTTATGAAAAGCAAAGTTGCATGAAATGTTACATACCCAAAGTGTATCAAACATCAAAGCAAAATAATTATTAAGGCAATAAGTCTATCAGATAAAAACTTATTTTCCATTCATATTTGTATCTGTAAATTCTCTTATTATCCTGTAATCTCAGAAAAAAATATTTTTCTGAAATATTAATAAAAATATATTTGATACATATTTTTCTCTGACCATAATACAATAAAACTCTAAATAAACAAAAACAAAACAATTTTAATTCTAACTAATTAAAAATTAAGTAAATTTTATTAAATATCCAAAAGTTAATAAGGAAATCAAAAATTCAATTATCTATAATGTGCAATAGCTGTATTTACACACATACAACAGGCTGAGTGTGATTCTGATTCATGAAAAAGGGACGTAGCGTAAGCCCCACAGTCTTCTCAAATTGTCTAGGATATCTTCTTGAACTTTCATTTGGGAAGAAGAGAATAAAATAATGAAGATCAGAAAAGACAAACAGAAGAAAAATAGAAGTAAGTTTGACTTTTACTCAGTCATATGAAAAATTACGTTAACTGCAAATGTAATAAGCCTTCCAATTAAAAGACAGACATTGTCAAAATGAACAAAGAAGATATAATATATTCTGTTGAAGGATACATTAAATATGAAGACAAAAATGTGTTAAAAATAAAAGGATAGGCCGAGAGCAGTGGCTCACGCCTGTAATCCCAGCACTTTGGGAGGCCAAGGTGGGTGGATTGCTTGCCTGCAGGAGTTGCCCAGTCTGGAAAACATGGCGGGATCCCATATCTACTAAAAATATAAAAATTAGCTGGGTCGTGGTGGTGTGTGCCTGTAGTCCCTGCTACTTGGAAGACTGAAGTGGGAGTATCGCTTGAGCCCGGGGTTGGGGGGCAGAGATTGCAGTGAGCTGAGATCGCACAACTGTACTCCAGTCTGGGTGAAAGAGTGAGACCCTCACTCAAATAAATAAATAAATAAATATTTTATAAAGGATAGAGGATATTAATAATAAGAATTGATAATACTAATCATAAGATATCTAGAATGGCTATGTAAATATCATTTAAAGTAAACTGCGGAACAGTGAATATTCTCAGGGATATAGACAGACATTTTATAATGATAAAATGTGGATCCATCAAGATGACATAGTAATTTAATTTTTTGAATTGTTTTCTTATTTTATTTCAATAGTTTTTGGGGTATAGGTGTTTTTTTGGTCACATGGTTGAGTTCTTTAGTGGTGAATTCTGAGATTTTGGTGCATCTGAGAATTGAGGAATATACATTGTACCCAATATGTAGTATTTTATCTTTCACCCTCCTCCGAACCTCCCTCTCCCAAGTCCCCAAAATTCCTTATATCACTCCATATGTCTTCATGTCCTCATAGCTTAGCTCCCACATAAGTGAAACATGATATTTTGTTTTCCATTCCTGATTACTCTTGTTAGAATAATGGCCTCCAGCTCCATCAAAGATGCTAAAAAAAGGCACTGTTTCATTCCTTTTTATGCCTGAGTAGTACTCCATGGTGTATATATACCACATTTTCTCCATCCACTCTTTGGTCGATGGTCACTTAGGTTGGTTCTTTATCTTTGCAGTTGCGAATTGTGCTGCCATAAACATGTGTGCATGTAAGACATAGTAATCATAGTAATTTTTCATGTGTACACACCTAATAACAGAGCTTCAGAATACATTAAGCAAAAGTAATTCAACCTGAGAATTATTGACAAGTTGAAAATTACAGTTTAAGATGTTAACATGATACAATTGACAGAAAATAAGTAGAACAAACATCAATCCTATTAATCAATTTTAAAAATCAGCCAAAAGACTTGAACAGGGAGTTTAAAAGGTAGATAAATAAATGGCCAAGAAACAAATGAAAAAAACACTCATCAATTTTTTTACTTATTAGGGAAAATAAAAATTAAAACCATAATGAGATTTTACTACATGCAAACTAGAATACCTAAAATCATAAAGAATGACAGCAAAAACCCAGATGATTGATTCACAGATAGGTGATAGATAGATGATGGATAGATAGATAGATAGATAGATAGATAGATAGATAGATAGAATGTAAAACAACTGGAACTTTCATACTTTGACAGTGGGCATATGCAACTATACAACCACTATGGAAATCAGTCTGACAATGCCTCTTAAAATAAACCTCACACCTACTTTGTGATCCATCAAATTTACTTCTAAGTATTTATCTAAGAGAGAATAAAACATATGTACACTACACTATTTAAACAAGAAAGTCAGAATAGCTTAATTCATGCAAAAATGGGAAAAAAAATGTCCATCAACAGGAAAATTGATCATTATGTTATAAACATACAATGGAACACTACTCAGTGATATTCAGAAAAGAAAAGAAAGAAACCACTGATACATGTAACATGGATGAACCTCAAAGAATGATGAGTGAAGTCAAGCACAAAGAGAGTACATGCTTATGAAGTCCATTTATATGAAGTACTAGAGCAGTCAAAATTAATACACAGTCAAATTGATCATAATGGTGATTGTCTCTGTAGTGGGAAATGTGGCAGGTATTGACTGGAAAGAGGCATGGAAATTTTTTCTAGAGTTTTGGAAATATTCAATATATTGGTAAAGAGTGCATATTACAATAATGCAACCGATAAATATATCTAAAAATGCATTTAAAATGTACATATTTCACTGCATTGTACAACACATAACACAGCAGTATATAAAAAGGATAAAAGAAAAAATAATGAGAAAGTTGTAAAACTCTTACGACATTAAATAGTAAAATCTTGATTTTAGGTTAGATTTCTTCTCTAATCATTCTATTAAGCAATTGAAATCTGTAACAAAATATCTCCAAATAAAATTGAAAAACAAAACAAAACAACAGATTATTGTGTAAATATTGAATCCAAGAGAGGTAAGAGAGGAGTAGGAAGTTCAGATAGGATATTATCATTGTCTAGAGTCGCATCTTTAATTTTAAATAATATAAATGAAATCAAGATTATTTCCAAAAAACGTAAGATAGATCTGATTCTTAAAACTATTTGGCACTCACGTCTTTTAAAGCATGTTGTTTACATTTCTAAGATTAATGTTTTTGGAGGCAAAAATATACTATGTAGTATTCATAGTATATAGTACAATAGAACTTTGTGAATGAATAAATGAATGAATACAATTATGTATAACTCCATTTCTATGAACTAACTCTATATTGTAATTTATTCACTGGACCATATTTCCAAAACTGATGTTTCTAAAGTTTCTTTTGCTTTTTATGTTAAAAATTTTACCTTTCTTCTATTATGGTTTGCAGAAAGATTTTGGTTCATGGAAAAATCAGTCAAATGACCCTCTAAATTCTCTGACCATTAAATTCTTCTAGTCTTATTTTTGGGTTTAGTTAGTTACAATCAAGTGTTATAAACGGTGATGTTTTTCAGTTGAATATCTCAAACATCACAATGTGTAAAATTATGTCATATAAAAAGCAATCATTATATTATGTATTTGATTATTTGTGTCGGTCAGTAATATGTGAAAATCGAAATAAGGTGATTAAAACATTGCTGAAAAGAGGACTCAAGCAGTGCTACAGAATTTCATTTCCAAGGTAATTTTCTCCACTTTATAATCCAGTGGCCCACAAGAGGAAGCATAGCACTACTTTGCTGCCATTTGCTGCTAAACAAAATAAAAAGCCAGAAAATACAAATTATATTACCTCTTTTTACTTCAGAAAAAAAAGGAAATATAATTCAGCATGTTCTGTAAAATAAAGTGCTGGAAAAAGCAGAGCAAATAATTATTTTGAGAAACAAGATGAACGCCGGGCGCGGTGGCTCAAGCCTGTAATCCCAGCACTTTGGGAGGCCGAGACGGGCGGATCACGAGGTCAGGAGATCGAGACCATCCTGGCTAACACGGTGAAACCCCGTCTCTACTAAAAATACAAAAAAATTAGCCGGGCGAGGTGGCGGGCGCCTGTGGTCCCAGCTACTCAGGAGGCTGAGGCGGGAGAATGGCGTGAACCCGGGAGGCGGAGGTTGCAGTGAGCTGAGATCCGGCCACTGCACTCCAGCCTGGGCGACAGAGCAAGACTCCGTCTCAAAAAAAAAAAAAAAAAAGAAACAAGATGAAAATGAGGAAATTAATATTTAGTGTAATAAATACTCATATTTTCAAAAAGGATGCTGTTTTATAGAATAAGGAGAGAAGAAAATTTAACTCATTATTACAGTGTCAAAAACCTACATAGGAAATTAAAGAAATAATTAATATTTTATGAAGTCAGATATTTTAGGTATATATGAAAGAAAAACTTTGCTATTCCTGTGCTTTATAATTTTGTCATTTTTTGGAGGGTGGTGTTTAATTGGTTTACAAACTAACAGTTCAAAAAATAATTTGGGAGACTCAAAATAAAAGACTGTCTATAAAAACAATAGACACATTAAGTGTGTCAATCACAATTTTTATATGATACTAGGTAACATGATTTCTGATAAATGCATTATCTAGGTAGTCCAACATACCATGGCCAATTTATTGTTGTTGTTTCTCCTTTTAGCTCTCTAGTCCAGAATCACCACATATCCCAAGTTTTAATGTTTAGTTTATGACTTTATATTAAAGTTAAGTGCTTAAACAATCAAATAAGTTTATGCAGCTCCATTGGATTATTTTTGACTTTTTACACAGAAACAGCCACCTTCCATTTTTTGATGGAATTATAACTGACATTCCATTTTCATGTTATACGCATTTAAATAAAATAATTTGATAATAATCATTGGAATAACTTTATCAATAGAAAATAACATGTCTCGGTATAAGCTTTAAAATAAAATAATAGTAAATAATTTTAAATTATCTGATTTATCATGTGTGTACAGGGGAAACATATTCATATGGAGTGATATATATATATATATATA
>NW_012116243.1:249134-403744 GCF_000951035.1 Colobus angolensis palliatus | reverse complement strand
AGGATGGTCTCGATCTCCTGACCTCGTGATCCGCCCGTCTCGGCCTCCCAAAGTGCTGGGATTACAGGCTTGAGCCACCGCGCCCGGCCTTGGAGTGATATTTTTGTATGAGAAGAAAAATATAATACATAGTTACATTTATTTTGTGATAAAACACGTAGATTCATTCCACAGAAAAAAAAAATATTTGGGTGTTACATGTTGTGATCAAATGACAGAATCCTTCGTTTACACAGTTAAACTA
The DNA here is from genome assembly GCF_000951035.1 of Colobus angolensis palliatus. Taxonomy (NCBI): domain Eukaryota; kingdom Metazoa; phylum Chordata; class Mammalia; order Primates; family Cercopithecidae; genus Colobus; species Colobus angolensis. The sequence continues at coordinate 403,500 of NW_012116243.1, read as the reverse complement.
GTACCAGGGCCGTCACTTGTTCGTTTATGGTTACATCAGTATTCCTGTCTCTAAGATACTTACACCATTCTATTGGCTCAAAAAGTAGAAAACAACATTTTCTATTTCTCTTTGCTGGTAATGGTTGTTGTTTACATATTTTATTACATTCCTTGACTGTGGCATTTATTTCTTTGGCATATTACTGGAAAAAGAATCACTCAACATGAACTCAGATGGACAGTAAAAATATTACTTATTTGAGAAGATTGCTCTAATTTTCCTCATGTGCTGAAGAAGTCAGGAGAAAACAAAACTAAGACTTTTCAGTAAGATAATTTCAGGCTAATCTCTTATCCCAAAACCTTAACTATGTTTTGGATAAGTGCTCAGATTTTGAGATGTTTGATACAAACCCTTTCCCTTACCCAAGATAGTACCTTTGTTCATGAAAGGATATAACTGTTCTTTCTTTTTCAGCCTCCAAAAACTGGCACAGTGGTAAAATGATCTCTAGAAAGAAAAACATCTGATTGGCTACAGATTTCTGTGGTAGAGATATTCCCACCATGACTGATTTCAAACTATCTATGTGACTTGACTAAATGGGGAATTAGAAAGAGATGTATACAATCAGCTGCAACACAGAGCAGATGCCAGAGGAGAATAAGTTTGATCCAAAAGCATAAGTGGACAATCAGTTAAAGTTACCGACTCCCTTTTGAAATATTTCCAGACTTTCAAATCTCTTCCACATTACCTGCTCTTCCCTAGTTGATATTTAAGTGGGTAATGAAGCATGCCAATCTCCCTTCTCAATGCACAAATCCATTGCCTACTGATGAGGCTGGGAGATGGAGAAAGCTAAGAGTGGGTCTAATTTAGTAATATCGTTCCATACTCAAAATGCTTAAATGAAACCTTTAAAAAGGCAGAATTTTTTTTGGTCCAAAGGTTTGGTTTTCATATCTGTGAGTGTCCTTTTGTTACTATTCATTCTTGTGGCATTCACACTATTAATTTTTACACTATTAAAGCATTTAATTTTCATGTTAGTGGGTAAATTTGGCATTGAGATTCCGATTGTGCATTACATGCTTAGGTCTCTCTCCAGACTTGATTGGGGACTGATGCCACTCTGGCCAACCTAGTTCTCCCTTTATATCTTGATGTCACTATGGACACCTGAGTATGACTGTGTCCTCCATCCAGCCCCTGAGTGAGTCTCTGTCACTCAAGGGCACTCTATGGAGTTGAACGCCCACAGAAGAGTTGCTGTGTGAAAGCTCATGGAAGACTTCTCTCTACTTGGTGTCATATTTGAAAATGAAGGCTATAAATTAAATATGTTTATATTTGTAATTATATTTACATATACTTTATATTTATATTATAGTAATTATAATATATATTATGTGTTATATAACATAAAGTATGTTATATATTATGTGATAGTATAATTACTATACTAATAAGAAATATATATATCCCCTGATTTATATATGTCTTATCAATAATATAATGTCTTCCTATTCGCATTCTATCATACATAGATATATATATATGTGTATATATATGTATATATATAAAATCTTGTGATCATTTGAACTATTTTTACTGCTGAAAAAAACAAACTCAAGGTAGCTTAAAATACAGCTTGGTTTTGCTGACTCTCATTAGAGAGAAATTTCAGAACAAAGATAGTGATCAGGCAAAATTGCATCAGATTTCCAACTCCATTTCATACAACTTATTTTTTCTCTTCTCCTCTGAATGTTAACTTCCCCCCCCACCCCGCCCCCAAGATGGAGTCTTGCTCTGTCACTCAGACTGGAGTGCTGGAGTGCAATGATGCAATCTCAGCTCACTGCAACCTCCACCTCCTGGGTTCAAGCAATTCTCCTGCCTCAGCCTCCTGAGTAGCTGGGATTACAGGCATGTGCCACCATGCCAGGCTAATTTTTGTGTTTTTAATAGAAACGGGGTTTCACCATGTTGGTTGGGCTGGTCTCGAACTCCTAACCTCGTGATCCATGCTCCTTGGACTCCCAAAGTGCTGAGATTACAAGTGTGAGCCACTGCACAGCCTGGATGTTAACTTTAACTTGAAGCTCATAATAAACTGGCATTTCATCTGTTCACTAGGGAATGTAGAATATAATAAAACTTTATTTATTGGTTTAATTTAATAAAAGGTTATATTTGTGCAGACAAGGTAGAGAAAAATTAAGTGGTTATTTAATTTAATTGAAAGATGTAAAAGTTCATTCTGAGAAATTTTGTCAAGCCTAAAACACCTTGTGGAGTAGCAGACAAAATAGGAAGAAAGACAGTAAAAAGAGTTTACATTCTTTTGACATTTTATAACATTCTTGTGAAATACTCAGAATTTGACCAATTGCAATAGAGGAAATCCAATTTAGACAAGTCTTTTCATTACTCTCACTTAACTTGGAAATGGAACTCTTCCATATGATAATGAAAACAACTATAGGAGCACAAAGTATAGGGCAATTAAGATGGAGCAGAAAGACAGTTTCTTCATGGGAAGATCAAGGGATGGATTTGGAAAAGGATGCAGTAAAAACAAGTAGATAACTCAGGATAAAACTGAGTTTACATTGATTCTGAAATGTTAAAGAAGATCTATGTTTTTGAAATTGTTTGTAATATTATGGGCTCAACCAGCTGTATCTCTACCTGACTTTGGTTGAAATTAGTGTAAGTAATAAGCTAAATGTAAATATAGAAGCTTCCGTCAAAGAAATCCTAGATGTAATGGAATAGTTAAGTTTAAAGCATCCCTATATGAAATTGTCCAGATGAAAGCATAATTCTGAAGCTCTTTCGTAAGTGCAAGGGAAACTCCCAAAATCTTCATATACTTCTTGACCTGCATTAGGTCAAGGTCCATTCCTGAACCTATTTCTGTGGCCAGAAAATGTAATGTGTTAATTATCTTAGGTTTATCAATATCTAAAACAATTAGAAAACAGAAGATGATCAACTAGAAGAATTAGCTACTATGACCTCCCCTGCAAAAAAAATTTCTAGAGTTGTTCTGTAGGCTTTAGTGTAGAGTGTATGTTAAAGAGATTACAAAATACCAAGTAAGTACCCTTTATGAAATATTTGTTGCATAGTTATCATACACCTGGAACTGTAACAGATAACAATCATACAATAATGAGCTCCCATATCAAGTAGCTGATAGGCTAATATGGGAGTTAAATATATAAATGTTTAAATCAGTATAATGTAAGAAACAATACTCTACCTGAGAGTAGAGTATCAGGCAAGATACTTTAGAAATGTGACCTTCATGTACCTTGAAAATGCGTAAGTGTTTGTCATTGGAATATCAGAATAGAGGCTAGCATCCCAGGCAAGGAGGAAGAGCACCTGCAAAGAGACTGAGACATAAAATACTTTATGAAAAAGGTATCAGAAATGAGACTGAATAACATCTATGAACAATTCCAATGTAGCCTTGTAGAATAAGGTAGGGATCATAGCTTTTATTCCACAAATTGTGACAAAAGTGTTGCATAACTAAATTTATAAACTACGATCCATTCTAACACCTGTTTAAAAAATTGTTGGACAGGGAGAGAGTGGAGCAGAAAAAATGAGTTCAGCTGGGAGGTCATTTACATGTTAAAGTGTGATGTATCTGGATGAAGAGAATGAAATTCTAAAGTTCAGAAAAAGAGATACAGACTTTAGCTAGAGATTAAGAATTCAGTCATTGTTTACTAATTTGGGGATCAATTTTTACAGGATACAATTACATTCAGCTTTTATTCTAATGAACGTGCATACATACACACACACAATATTTCAGTTTATACATATTTAGCTTGACTTCATTTAAAATTTCAGTGTATAGCTGGGTGTGGTGGCTCATGCCTGTAATCCCAGCACTTTGGGAGGCTGAGATGGGTGGATCACGAGGTCAGGAGATCGAGACCATCCTGGCTAACACGGTGAAACCCCGTCTCTACTAAAAAGACAAAAAATTAGCCAGGCGTGATGGCGGGCTCCTGTGGTCCCAGCTACCTGGGAGGCTGAGGCAGGAGAATGGCGTGAACCCGGGAGGTGGAGCTTGCAGTGAGCCGAGATTGCAGTGGGCCGAGATTGCACCACTGCACTCCAGTCTGAGCGACTGAGCGAGACTCTGTCTCAAAAAAAAAAAAAAAAGTAATAATAATAAATCAGTGTATAGAGAAGAAACTTACAATCAACACATCTAGTGGACACTTAAAAATTTATACAAAATTTTCCCACTGGAATATTTTAAACCACATTGGAGTTTGAATATTATCAAAATGAAAGAATAATGCCTAAGATTGTTAAGTATGTTGTGTTATTTAAAATATAAAGTGTTGATGTGAGTTTTACCTTGCCTCCAGGCTTTTATTATTTTGTTGATAATAGCATTAGAAACTATTTGTAGTCATTCCACAGAAACAGTGATTCCTCTGAAAATCTGAGTTAGAACAATCTTATTAGGGCCTACATTTTTGTTACACTTGGGCCTAGGATTTAAATTTGTTGAATTACAGTTGTCGTTTTTCATTGGCTGTTTAGCTTTTTTGGCCAGCATTTACATACTTTTAATGCTTGAATCACAGTTAATTTGAATGTATATTTTTTATTCAATATTAACTCTTTTGGATGAGTGGGATTTTTCAGAAAAAAATCATTTATATATAATTCATTTATATTCATTTGGAAGTTTCTGCTCTTAATAAATTCTAGGGAACAAAATTACTTGAATTGAAAGATTACTTTTGGTATATTTTCTATATTAGGAAATATGCTTTACATTAAAACTCATCAAATATGCATAGTACCTTATTAAGATCATTATTGTTGTTTACTGAACAAATATGTGACGTTAACTCCCTTTGAGATGTATAGTATACACATATTAAAGGTACAGTGCTAAGTCCATTGATACCACATTGCAGCTAACTGTTTCACTTTTAGAAGTGGGTATTGTGAATGATTTTGCTGATTAGGGTTTTAAAGAATATAGAAAGGAATTAGGGGAATAATATAAGAAAAAGACTAATGGCCTCATTAAAAACTGTTTTGCAGAGATTGCATGCACTAAAATGCACACAGTAGCAACAATTAGTTGAGCAAATGGCTAATGTGTCCTGATTCTCTTACCTCACCAGTAAATTCTGTCAGTACATAATTTATACAGCATAGCATTACCTGCTAATGACTCTATGATATAGTTCAGATAGATTTCTACAAGGGGAATCAATACTTCAGAAGGTTTTACTTAGATTGCTAATATGATTAAGTTGGGGGGGAAAGGCATCTATAATTTCTTAAGCCCTTGTCTTACTGGAATAATGATATTTTATTAAAGAAATTCATAAAGATTTCTATCCTAAAAAATAGGTTAGCAAATTTTTCAAATGATTTTACTGAAGTAGTTGCACAGAGAGTTTTATTTATTTATAATAACCACAAATGCATTGCTCAATGTATTGCTAAAGGAAATAACATCTACAGTGAGCAAGCCATGCCAAAAATAGCTTCCATTTTGGGTAAATACACTGTGGTTGTATGATACGGTTGGATTTTTTTCTCCGCTGAGTATACAGGTCTGCACATTATGATGCTAGGAAGAATTACTCCATACTTCTTAGGTCTTGTGGAATCTCCTTTGCCTAAGTAGTAACAAAGGATCTTAGATATCCTCAGGATTACTTCTTCCAGACAGAGTTCCGACTTAAGATTCTCAAGGGGAATTTCAGATGGAGCCAGGAAAGGGACATGAAAACTCAGTGGTGTAAATTATGGTTTAATCTTTGCATTTGGGTTTCATGGCTTTTGCTGATTTGAATTATAACTGTACTACCACTTACGTGTAAATTTGGGGGCTGCACGTGTGATGAATATATATACAAGTCTTTAAGTACGTTCAACTGCTGCTGATCCAACTAAAAATTTATCGATGTCCTTTTTTAAAAACTCATCTGTGTTTTTGCTTACACATCCAGCAGAAAATTCATTTTGCTTAGATTAGCCATTTTTTTTCCTCTCAGTGTTTTTTGTATACTTAATCGGAGCTCAAAGATACCAATATAAATTATTATCTCAACTATAAATCTTAGTCTTTTTACAGATTTGCGTTTTTAAGCTCTACCCCTAAGTTTAACTTGTAATAATTGCTGCCTTCTTTCAGTACCCTAAGAATCATTCAGTAAAGCAGATTGCTAGCTCCACAATATATTAGCCTTAGTGGGATAATTTTTAGACATTCAGAGAAAAATAATGTATTTCTTTGATTTTATTGATACAGTTTACATGATTTGTTAACTCATTTATTTATTTTACCAATTTTTATTTTAATCAGTCTATATCCACTGAGAGGCTTCATGTTATGGAAGCTTCAGAAGAGACCAGGCATGATTCCCTGCTCCAACAGCAAATAATTTTACTGTACTCACTTACAAAGAAAACTAATGCATTTGATTATTTTTTACAAGGGCTGAATACTTCGTTTTATTCAGAAAGTAAATTACCTGATGCTGCTTTCCTAAATCTTTAGAAAACATTAATTAATATCAGTCAATGACTCTTTCCACACATATTTCTTAAACAGCTACCATGTTTTGGCACTTTTTAAAGATCAGACAAAATAGTGATAAATGAGGAATGTTCAATGCCCAGCATATGTTTCCTTAGGATCTAGAAAAAGAAAAAAGTAGAGAGATCCCTAAAATATAGTGAGATGGTTACAAAAGAATCTAGAATACCCAGAAACAATTAACCTGATGTAAACACTCCTTTCTACACAGTTGCATTTTGCTCTACCTATTCTCTCAGTGGGTGAAGTCTAACGGATTGTTCCTGCTCATCCTTCAACTACACATTATCCAGTAGTAGATCTCTTTGCTTCCAAGAAGTCTACAATACAAATGCAGTCAGCTGCCTATTAAATTGGCATCAAGTACAGTTAATTACATTAGTGTTAGATATAAAAGCTTTCAAAACATAGGAAGATGTGCATTAAGAATGCCATCTCACCTCCAATGTCCTTTCTCCATTTTTTTTTTTTTCGGATTCTCGCCTTTAAGCAACTTTCCTTTTCTCATTTCTGATAGTCTCTGCCATTCATCCCGTCCGAAGATGCCCCAATTCTTGAATAATGAAATGCCTTTTTATCAGTCTTTTTTTTTTTTTTGGTTTTACCAACATCCTAGTTTTCAGTACTTGCTAGTTCCGACTGTTTTCTTCCTGCAACTTAAATGGAAGAGAAGGAGCACTTATATATCAATGAATGGCTCCCCAGGCAAAAAGTTCTGGCTTTTTGCATGATAGAGGGAAAGTGTTGGTGACTTTCATGTTCTAGGGAGGGTGTCTTTTCTTCGTTAATTTATATAATGAAGCAGTGTCATCACTATGAACACATGACTTTTATTTTCAGGAAAAATATAGAAAAGTGATCTATACCACAACAGAAAAGGAGCATGACATCTTGGACATTTCACGGATTTGTAATCTAGGTCAAGTTACTTAAAATCTGAAAAATTTGCTCTTTTATCAGTTAAAATAGTGTCAATAATAATCTTAGGATTGGCCGGGCGCAGTGGCTCAAACCTGTAATCCCAGCACTTTGGGAGGCCGAGACAGGCAGATCACGAGGTCAGGAGATCGAGACCATCCTGGCTAACACGGTGAAACCCCATCTCTACTAACAAAAAATATAAAACACTAGCCAGGCGAGGTGGCGGGTGCCTGTAGTCCCAGCTAGTCGGGAGGCTGAGGCAGGAGAATGGCGTAAACCCGGGAGGCGGAGCTTGCAGTGAGCTGAGATCCGGCCACTGCGCTCCAGCCTGGGCGACAGAGCGAGACTCCGTCTCAAAAAAAAAAAAAGGGGGGGAAATGAAGTGAGATAATTTATGTCAAAAATGTCTGAAATATGGTATACTCAATGCTATCCATAATTATTGATAATTTTCCCTCTTAAAAAGTGATAATCTTGCTTTCTAGTCTTAAATGCTAACAGAACCTCTACCATACCCTCACACAGACTAGACTTTCAGGCTTCTTTGGGCCAAAAAATTCATATATTGAGGATTTCACGTAGTTCAACTTAATATTATCTATAAATGAATACTATCAAATATTTGACCATGAGGTAGAGGCAGGGAGGGATATATTTCCATTTTCCTGTCACATTTAGACAGGAAAACTTTTTTTTTTTTTTTTATGATGGAGTCTCGCTCTGTCGCCCAGGCTGGAATGCAGTGGCGTGATCTCGGCTCACTATAACCTCTGCCTCCTGGGTTCAAGCAATTCTCTGCCTCAGTCTCTTGAGTACTGGAACTACAGGCACATGCTACCATACCTGGCTAATTTTTGTGTTTTTAGTAGAGACGAGGTTTCACCACCTTGGTCAGGCTGGTCTTGAACTCCTGAGCTTGTTATCCATCTGCCTTGGCCTCTCAAAGTGCTGGGATTACAGGCATGAGCCACCATGCCCAGCTGGGAAAATGTTTATAAAAGGAGAACAAGAGAAAAATATATTCATTAGTGTTATGAGGGTAGTAGCCAATTTTTTAAAAAATTGTTGAATATTTAAATTATGGTTTTCCAATTTTAAAATTAGGTATATGACTTTATTTGTGTTTGAGTGTTAATATTAAGCATTAATATAATTGTTAGTTTGTAGTAAACTCTTTTTCTTGTGCCTATTTTTATTAATTTAGTGTTATTGTTAGTTGATATTAACAAATTTTTTAAACATCAGTGTAACTTTTCTGGGACATCCTGTCTTTTAATTATACTAAGCTTCATTTTAACAATGCCTGAGATGGAACTCCCTTTTTAAAGCACTGGCATGCAATGAAATATTAAATTGAGTAATTGTAGAAACAAGTTTCTAATTGTTCTCTCTGAGTATAGACTAAGCACTCAACTAGGCATAACACTTTTAGGTATAATTGAATAGAAACTGTAATTTTCAATACATATTTCTCTGTGATTACAAGAAAGAAAAAGGAGAAATAAATGATCTCCAGTCAATGACTGATTTTTTTTACTGTTATTACCCATAATTAATTTGAAGTTCCCAGATGATATGCCTCAGCTACACAGTACACTTCTGATCCATCTTTTCCTGCAGTCTGTGAGTTTCTGTTCAGAACACAAAACTATTATTAAAAAATGCAAAGCAAACTTTTAGCCCACATGTACTATTCTCGGAAAGAGAGAACACACAAGAAAAGGATGATGCTATAATTGAATTTAAACTCAAGTAGAAAATTCTATGGAATTATCTAGCATTATGTATTCTAGTATTTGTTAAGAATAAGACAGCATATTCAGAAAGAAAAACACACACACACACACACACTCACACACAAGTTTCAGCTATCAGTTCTGCTCCCTTTTTGACCTCCAGCAAGTTATTTGATCTATTTGGTTCCCCATTTACTCAGTTGACTTGTATCATGAAAGGATTTATAGTGCACCCTCAGACTTCATGGCTCTGTAATCTAGGGATTCTTACAATAAGGACATATTCTTTATGATCAATATTTAAATAATGTACATTTATTGGGTGACAGTTAGCTAAAGGGTAAATGCCCTAAAAAACAGGGAAGAATAACATGGAAGAGTAGTAATGAGTGGATAAGTGCAACACTGTTTCTCAAACCACAATTCAAAAGTTTGGGTGTTATTTAATGAAAGTGTAAGACAATGGTTATACAAGAAATTTGAATCCATTACTTTTCATGCAAGTGTACACCTGCCTCTTATTTGAAAACTTGTTTAAGTAAAATTTTAAAAAAATAAAGCTATGAAAGTGTTGCAAAATAGTGTCTCACTGAATGAAAATTATAGACTAAAAGTTGTGATATGAATGAAGGGCTAGAAGAATCTTAATTTCTGTCTGCTGGCTGCAAGGACAGAAAGGTCTCAGTTTTCTCTACACTCAGTGGATAAATCAACCCCAATTTTAAGAAGGATTTTTTTAACCTTAAAAGTTCTATTTCTATGCCACAATAAATGGTTTGGGGATTATCTAACACTTTGGATTATCTGCACCATTAGTGAGGATAATAAAGAACTGACTGCATTTTGCATTGAAATAGCACGGTCTATTATGCTCATGAATAGTCTGAGAAAGAAGTATTGGAAAGAGTTCTTCTTGCTGCATTTATGCACAATGGTTTAATTGACTGCAGCGTGGCTGATGGGATTTTTAGGTTGTTTACAATTGGTGGTACATCCATCACTTTTTCCATTTTTAGTTTTAATTATTAAAATTGATTTTAGTAAATAATTATGTAAATGTGGCCTTAGAAGCTTATCATTTCTATTCTTAAGAATAGCCTAGACATGTTTCACTAATACCTTGAATGGAGTTTCTCTGTTTCGGTTGTCTTGACAAGTACTAGTTGTCATTTTTGTGCTGCTCCCTTTACTAATAGCATCAAAAGGAATTATCAAAATACTAATAATTTTCAGAAAAGATATTTCAAGTAATGCAAAAGAAACCAATCTTAGTTACCAGAGCTTAAAACTCTGATAGATTAGCAGAAATTCGTTTTCCCTAAAAATATTCCAAGCATTTCTACTTATGGAAATCATAAAACCTTAAATGAGTTTTTTTTTTGCCCCTAAACATTACCACATGTCTGGGACTTAAATATTTCTATCAAACTTATGATAAAGATAAAATTCCTTTGTGTTCCTTTCCAAAGCTATTTTTGTTATTTTTCCATGCTCCACAAATCATAGGGATGCTGAAGAAAATGGCATTCTTCACTTACTAAATCAGGCATGAATTTGCAATGGTATTTCATGCAGAATGTCTGGCATAGATCATATTGCTCTTTCTAATTTTGAAGCTTTAAAAATAACTGTACAGTTCTGATTTCTTTTAAGGAAAATAAGTATCAGGAAATCTTGAATGGTAATATCAACTAAATCATTACTATTTTACAACAGTAATATTTAATTAGAAATTGTCTTTGATGCTTTTCTTGTATGTATTTATTAATAAGGAAAATATTAAAAATTTGATGCTGCCATCACTAAGGAGATTAGGATATATAAAGGACACTTAGGTAAAATTTGCCCATGTGACAGCATTCATTCATTCGTTTTTTCATTCTAGTGCTCGGTTTTTTTTGTTTGTTTGTTTGTCAGTCCATAATATGACTCTGTTGTAATTGCTAGGGATACATTTTTTGGGAAATGCAAAAAAATAAACAAAGTCTCTTTTCATAGAACCTACATTCTAGTGGCAAACACATAAATAAATAAACAAATGAAATTTTTAAAAGATGAATTAGGAGAAAAAGATTATTGCTGTGAAGCTAAAAGACGCTGTGGGATAATAGAGACTTACTAGGTCAGGCAAGGGACAGGAAATATTTCAGATAGGTAGACACAAGGCAGAATTCCCTGACATGTTGGCATTTAAAGAAAAATTTTCTTGACTAGAAAAGCCAGCCAGGGCAAAGTAAGGTATGCAAGCCCAGACAGAAGCAAAGTTGTTTTTCTTTTCTTCTTTCTTCTTCTTCTCCATACTCCTCTCCTCCTTCTTTCTTCCTTTCATCTCTCCTCCCTTTCTAAAAGAAGAAAGGAATACTTGGGTGGGGAAGAAGTTAGTAGAGTGTAGAAGACATCTTCAGAGATAACTAGGCATAAACCATAACAAAGTCACAAAAAGTTTAAAATGTATTCTGTTAAGAAAAGCCAGTGGATTGCAATTTAAATTTATTATTATGATTATCATTACTTTTGTTGTTGTTAATCTGTGGAGAATTGACAATAAGTAACAAGAATGGATACAGAGAGAGCAGTTAAGAGGCTATTGCATGAATCCTGATTAAAAAATGATGGTAGCAGGGGCTGTGGCAGTGTCAGCAGAGACAGAGAAGTGACTGGATTTTACATACATTTTTGTTGGTAGAGTGAGATGTGCGAATGGCTTGGATGCAGGGAGATGACTCTTATCGTATCCTGAAGGAAATCAATACGTTTCACTACAAAATATGGCTCTCTGGTGTATGAGTATTTTAAAAAACACTTAGAGATCATCAAGTGCTGAAAGAGACTTTTTTTCCCCCTCTCTACATAATGATGGGACTGACCCACCAAGCAGAAGATTGTTCTTTGTGCCCCTTCTTGTTATCCCATGATCTATTGCAAAAAAGAAGACCAAAAATGTAACCACACCTGAACTGACCCTTTGTCAAGAAGATTACTGAGACCAGGCACAGTGGCTCCTGCCTGTAATCCTAACACTTTGGAAGGCTGAGGCAGGAGGAACACTTGATTCCAGGAATTCAAGACCAGCCTGGGCAACATAGTGATACCATATCTCTACAAAAATTACACAACAATTAGCTGAGTGTGGTGGTGTGTGCCTATAGTCACAACTGTGTGGGAGATGGAGGTCAGAGAATTGTTCAAGCCAGGAGGTTAAGGCTGCAGCAATAAGGTGAGATCACATCACTGCACTCCAGCCTGAACTGGGATCTAAAAAAAAAAAAAGAAAAGAAAAGAGAAAGGAAAGAAAGAGAAGAAAAAGGAAAAAGAAAGAAAGAAAATGACTGTTCCCAGATCTAATCATAGTTTATATTCATCATTTATTTATTGCCCCTCACTAGAATTCCTCTTTACCCATTTCCCATAACCTGTTTTACCAAGATCCAAGTCCCCATTTTTCTCTGTAACCTGAAGATGGCATATAAGCTTCTGTACCTTATTGGGAAGTTTGTCTCCATGCTGAAGGTCCCTGTGTATACACGTTAAAAAAAAAAAAAAAAATTGCATGTCTTTTTATCTATTAATCAATTTGCCTCATGGTGGTGATTTTCCATGAACCTGTAGAGGGCCAAGAGTCTTGGCCGCCAAGATCCCTTAACAATTTAGAAGATTATAGTATCTCAGATGTAGAAAAGTGGAAGATAAATAGATTGAGGAAGGGACAGGAGAATTGAAAGTTCTATTTTGATCATGTTCAGTTTGATTTATCTGTTATATATATTCCAATGGGAAATGCCAAGTAAACAATTACTTTTCCAAATTTGGACATCAAAAGAGAGATCATGACCAGAGATATGCATTTTAAAATCATCAGTATGTATCAGTCACCATTCTCAATAGGACTACTTACATTCCAGGGAGAAAATGTAGCTAGAGAAAATTTTAAAAATAAATATTTTGCAGAATATAAACTCACTTAAAGGGCATGGCAATGTATTTTTCAGCTGAATAAAAGGAAAACAATATGGTTGGGCATGGTGGCTCACTCCTGAAATTCCCGCACTTTGAGAGGCTGAGGCAGGGAGATTGCTTGCAGCCAGGAGTTGGAGACCAGACTGGCCAGCGTGGTGAAACCTGGTCTCTACTGAAAATATAAAAAAATTAGCCAGTCTTGGTGGCACACACCTGTAGTCCCAGTTACTCAGAAAGCTGAGTCATGAGAATCACTTGAACATGGGAGGCAGAGGCTGCAGTGAGCTAATGCCACTGCACTCCAGACTGGGTGACAGAGTGAGTCTCTGTCTCAAAAAAATAGTAATAATAATAAGGAAAACAATATGACTCACATATAGCTGGTGACTTCTTTTCTCTTTTTTTTCCCACAATTACCTTACAGCAGTGTTGGAGACTGGATCACAAGAGTGCTGTTTTTCTTTCTTTACTCCCTTTTTGATTCTCAAGGAACTTCCCATGGGTGGATATAAAACCACTTTTACAAAAATTACAACAATGAGAGAAGTTTAGCATGGCTGGCTGCATCTTGCCTCTACCCTCATAGGTTGACTGTCCTAGCTCATTCCTGGGAGTAGGCCAAGCAAACCATGGGAGGAAATTAGTTTATAGTTTAACTTTGAAGCAAGGATCATAATAATCCCTCCATAAAACTGACCCTTTCTTTGTTTGGGGACTGAAACAGGTTTCATAAGACTGATGAAAGCCGTCAAGATCAGGACTATGAGAGGGGCCTGAATTCTGCTAAAATGGAGGCATAGTTAAATTATAACCAGCCATTGTTTCCAGGTTTATTCTTCTATAATCCCTTAATTGCTCAGGAGTCATGTGACCAGAGATCACAAGATCACTTCCCCAATTGCTCCTATAGCTAAAATATTAATATTGTAGAACCTATGATTGGTCTTTTCAGATGCTGTTTCAGATATTTCCATTTTGTCAACTGACGCCACCTAGAACTGTGACTCATGACTCAACTGGTCCTGTGGTCCCTACCCAGAGGGTGTCTCACTGCATGAGGACCATTTTTTACACTCTCATGATTTCATCCCCAACCAGTCAGCAGCACCCATTCCCAGGTGCCCCATGACAGAGCAGGAACATCACCATCTTGGACAAACACCACCATTTTAAAGTTTACCTTGATCAAAAACTGCCTAAAGTCAAAGAGCATCAGCCTAATGGCTAAGGTCAACATGACCATAAATCACAAATGACACCTCTGACCAGAAACATTCCAACCATAAGATAAACCTCTCCCCAACCAGAGACATGCTTGACCTGAGATAAGCTCCCCTCCAGCCAGAAACATGTCAGTCCCAACATAACTTCCCCAGGACCAGAAGCATTCCAACCCCACCATAAACTTCTCCCAAAACATTCCAAGCTTGTGATAAGCTCTCTCATCCTGAAACCAGTAAATACTCTTAGTCTGTAAGAGAGAGTGCTCCTGACTGAAATTGTCCAGAAGCCCCTCTCAGATTTATTCTAGAAAATAAACTTGTCTTTGACTGTTGAGCCATTTTTCATGTTTCTTTCCTCTTTTTTTAACTCTTACATCCTGCCTGCCAAATTATCCATGAAAATCATAGCCTCTGAGTTACCAGGAAAACAAATTTGAGAATTAATTTCTGGGATTCCTCTTGGCCAATGGTGTGATTATTACATTGTTTTTTTGTTTTTGTTTTTGTTTTTGTTTTTTTGCTACAAAAACCTGCTGTTCTCCAAGCATTGGCTTTTCTGGACAGCTGGCAAGATGAATTCATTGGGTGATTATAGGTATATGATTCTTTACACATGTCTGAATAGCCACGTTATGTTATTACTCTTGACACATAATTTGTTTTTGTTTGTTCTTTAGATCAAAACTGTCACATGCATCTGTGTGAAGAGACCACCAAATAGGCTTTGTGTGAGCAATAAAGCTGTTTATTTCACCTGGGTGCAGGCGAGCTGAGTCCAAAAAGAGAGTCACAGAAGGGAGACAGGGGTGGGGCCGTTTTATAGGATTTGAGTGGGTAGTGGAAAATTACAGTCAAAGGGGGTTGTTCTCTTACGGGCAGGGGCAGGGGTCACAAGGTGCTCAGTGGGGGAGCTTCTGAGCCAGAAGAAGGAATTTCACGAGATTAATCGCTCAGTTGAGGTGGGGCAGAAACAAATCACAATGGTGGAATGTCATCCGTTAAGGCAGGAACCGGCCATTTTCACTTCTTTTGTGATTATTCACTTGCTTCAGGCCATCTGGATATATATGTGCAGGTCACAGGGGATATGATGGCTTAGCTTTGGCTCAGAGAACTGACAAAAACCATTTTCCAGCCGATACTGTATCTGTGATACTCAGGTCTTGATCATGAATCATGTGATGCCTTATTCCTTAATAGATATAGTAGATAATCTTGTTTTCCCCTATACAAGATGTTACAAGTTTAAAAAAATATATTCTTTTCGTTTATTTTTCTCTTTAGAGTTCTAAAAAGACATCTTGGTATGGTTTGTTATTCTTCCTTCTCATTCACCCTGTCGAGAACTTGGAAGGCACATGGCATTTGTCTGACAAATTATATCTTATATCTTCTCATCTGCTTTATACATGTTTAATTGTTTCTGGAGCTCTTATTGGTTGGATATTTGCCTCATTGGATTGATCATTTATGTTGATTTGTTTCTCACAGTTCTCATTCTTTCTACTTTTGTTCTTTATTCTAGAAATAGTTAATTTATTGTCAACCCCTCCCCACTACCAAGCACACATGCACAAACAGTGTACAGGTGAAGAGAATTTTCCCCTTCTCTCTGAAGGTTCTAGTCTGCTGAAGTAAAAGGACAATAAATTATCAGGAGAATACGCATGCAAATTTCTTAACATTGAGTATGCACAGGAACCATTTAAAATGTGAGACTCAATGAAAAACCATATGGTTAAGGCTTAAATACCGTCTTTTATAGGGGAGAGGGAAATAGAGTATGAAGGCAATTTTGAGGGGTGGTAAATAATTTCCATAGGAATTGAATAAGTCCAGAGAACAGACAATGGTCTGGGACAAAGTTCCTATGAGTTCTGGTGGAGATGGTGACAAATTGCATGAAGGTGAGGGATGGAACTTTACTGTGAACAAAAGTTGTCTTATTATGCAGATAAAGCCTCTCAGGTAATCTCTTGGAGCTGCCCTCAAAAGAATAGATGAAAAGTCTATCTGGGCATGGTGAGGACTTACAGTTTTTTCTTTCTCCAGTGTTTTTTCTTTATTTGATGAGATTTATAGGGAGGGAGTTTTAAGACAATCACATTTCTTTTTCTTTCTTTTTTTTTTTTCTTGAGATGGAGTCTCACTCTGTCGCCCAGGCTGGAGTGCAGTGGCACAATCTCTGCTCACTGTAACCTCTGTCTCCCAGGTTCAAGCGATTCTTCTGCCTCAGCCTCCTAAGTAGCTGGGACTACAAGTGTGCACCACCATGCCCCGCTAATTTTTGTAGTGTTAGTAGATAACGGGGTTTCTCTGTATTGGCCAGGCTAGTCTCAAATTGCTGACCTCATGATCCAACCACCTCGGCCTCCCTAAGTGCTGGGATTACAGGCATGAGCCATCGCGCCCAGCCAACCAATTACATTTCCTTGGGAAGAAGTTTTTTCCCAGTCTGATAAGGGAACTTAGAAAGAGAGCCCTTCCCAGAGCTTGGCAGGGAGAAACAAGAAAAGTTTAGAAAGTCCTTGGCTTCTTTCTAAGCACTTCTAAGGCCTTACAGTTTCTCTTAATTTCAAGGTGTTCAGCACACCAAAGCATCACACTTAGTTATACCATTCTCTGTGCCCCAAAATTGCCCTAACTGAAATTCTCCGAGACGTTTCACATACTAAAAGCTGAGTTGGTGCATGCAGATTGAAAAAAGAAAAAAATAGGTTAGTAGCTGAGTGGTAAAAGATCTCATGAAACCAGTCTTCCATTTCTGTGAATACATCAGTCCTATTAAACAGTTATATCTCATTTCAGGAAGTGGCGTTTGCAGGGGTCCCATCAAAGTTAAGCCTTTGTATCAAACAGGAAAATGGTTCTTTATTAAATGGCATTCCTATGGAAACAGAAAAAAATAAAAGTTAAGGTCTGGAGCAGACTATAAGCTAGTTTCTTATACAGTTTGAGGACAATCGATTGAGATGGGGTGTGAAGCGTCTTCAGTTGGAGGGGAAGAAGGTAGTGGCAATCTGACAGACTTCTAGTTTGCAGTTTGCATGGTACAAAAAGTTGTCTACACATAAACTGTCACGATAATTTCCTCCTAGATTATATGAGATTGACCAGTTTTAGTTTATAGGGCTTCAGGAAAAAATGACAGTTTTAATTTCAGTGGTTCCAAGTCAGAAAAATTGGAGAAAATTGGGAATATTAGTTTGTAGGCTCACATCCAAATATTAGAAGAAACTATAAGAAATTCAGATTCAGTCCAAATTTCTTTTATTTTTTTAAGTACAATTTCCATTTTATTTTTCTCCAGAGAATAGTCTGTCTCAGTCTTTAAGGACTCAGCTCCTTACATGGACTTTGGTGGGGGACGCGGGGCAGCACCCGCAGGTCTAAATCGGGGAGGGGGTGTTCGGTCCTTGCGGGCTTCACGAGATCGATTCCTGACTACTTTGCTGTGAATTACACAACTCACACAGTAATGTAGCTTCACATACAGCTTGGGAAGCACATAGGCATCAAAGATGCTCACTTCAGAAATGTCTCTGACTGCTGTGGCCTCCACTATGTTTCGAATGACGAATTTCTTAATGGCCTTGTTCTTGGGCACGCATCGGGCACAGTTAGTGCAGCGAATAGGCTGTACATGGCCGTGGCCCTTTTTGGCACGACCGTTGTTCCTTCTTTTCTTTGTCATTTTGGACATACGGACCAAAGAGAGCTCAGTCCAAATTTCTAACAAGGAATACAATCTCAAAAATAATGAGCTAGAATCTAATAACAGGTGTACTATAGTTTTCTTTTGAAATGTAATTTTTCTCTCTCAAGTACCCCAATTCTATCAAAGACAATCTAAATAAGTGTAATTTATATGTAAACTAAGTTTAATTTTATTAAAATTGGCCTGATCATTTACATGAAAAGGTCTGATCATTACAAGAAAAATGACTGTTCATATAGATTCCTTTTAATTCTGTTGGAGTTTTTCATTAGAAATGTCAGATTAGAGTTTTAATTAATGTTTTTCTTTTCTTTTTTCTTTATTTATTATTATTATTTTTTTAATAGAGACAGGGTTTCAGTATGTTGGCCAGGCATCAAGCAATCCTCCTGCCTTGGCCTCCCAAAATGCTGAGGTTACAGGCATGTAACTACTGCACACAGTCCAGATTAGACTTTTAAAAGTCTCTGGAGGCTAGGAAGCAAAGCCAAGGACTCTTCCTTAAATTTTGCATGTAGATTAATTACTTGCAGACTAGTTGAATACCTCTCTTCTCAACGTCTCCAAAATACCTTATTTCCTGGCTCTGTCAGAAAGTGGGGCCATTGATTACCTACGCACAGGCCAAGGCGATCCATTTATTCAAAATACTAGGACAGTTTTTCCAAGGGGCATTTTATTGGCTTCATAAAGTTATTTGCAGTTATTTGGGTAAATGTCCCATCCATGCCACAAACTCTTCTCTGCTTTTGACTACAAACTACCACAACTTGGAATGAGAATCTCATTTTCTGAGTGACTGATAAATGATAGAATCCAGAAGTCTTGGGGGAATTAACTCTCTGAGGAATAAATTTTAGTTGTGGAGATTGGAGATGGTAAAGTCAGGCAAATGAATTCCTTCTCCTTCCTCTTTTCCATGTATTACTAAAGAGAGCTAAACTATCTTTAGATTAATGTGGAAAACAAATTTTAGACAAAAACAGAAAATTTACTGTCAGTATATTCTGACTAAAGAAATTGCCAATGTGTGAACAAAGGAAAAAATGACAAACATAAGGACTAATCTGAAAAAGTAAAAAAAAAAAAAAAAAAAAAAAAAAAAAAAAAAGTCTTTGTAGTATGAACAACCTCAGGCATATTCTAAATGGAAAAAAAAAACTATTACAACAAATTCTCATATCTGTCCTTCAGTTTCAAGAAGTATTAAATCATAGCCAATCTTCTTGGAATTATTATTTTACCTAATAGATATCCCCTATAATATTAATTTAAAATAAATTCTAGCATCTGTGCCATTTAATCCAAAAATGTTTCACGAGGTAAGAATTCTTTAAACTAACATTGTAATACTTAAGAGCAGAACAATGATTATTAGTAAATAACAACAAATTCCCACATTTTTCTAATTCATAATTTTTAACAGTTTGCTGAATAAAGATCAAAACAAGGTTCATGCATTTCAACTGGATGATATATCTACTATGCTTTTTAACAATTAAATTATGAATTTAAATCGTAGCCCTACCCCAACTTTCTCTCTCCCTCCCTTTCCCTCACCCATTTCTCTTTCTTACTGTCTTTGTGTTATAATTTTCTTTTTGAATAAGTGGGGTCATGTGTCTTACAGATGTTCTCACAGTTAGATTTTGCTATTTTAATCCCATGCTATCATATAATGTGTTTAAAATGTTTCTCTGTCTTGATAATTTGACAAGTTCAATTCAAAATGCTATTTTAATTTCAGTTGGCTATCTCATGGTGATGTTAACAAACACTGATAATTATTGCTTAGATCCATTATTTAACTAGAAGCTGAAAAATTATAATGTTCTAATTCGATAATTCCTTAGACACAATATTATTTTCATTAATAAAATTAACTGGTTTTACCAACTATTTGGTTACACTAAAACGATCTTTTTGTAGGAAAGGCAGAAAAAAAATGGTATCAATTTTTAAAATAAAACATTAAACATTTAACATCCTCCTAAAGTGACCATATTTTCTAGTATTATTATAAACTCACTAAAACACATTTGATATTTTAAAATTAATTGCAATTATCATTCTTATTGATAATCAAATTGATCATTGCTCAAAGGAAAGTGTGACTTCACTTTTGTTCTTTAATCCTTCTGATGCAATTTAGTGCTCTTTAAAATTTTTAAATTTAAAATTTAAATTAAATTTAATTAAATTTAAAAAGCACTAAATTTTAAAGAGTACTACATTTTTAATAATTTTAAAACTTAAAATTTAAAAATGCCCTGGAGACATTTTCCCCATTATCTTGGTTATTAACATTTGGCTCCTTGTTACTTATGTAAATTTCTGCAGCCTGTTTACATTTCTCCCCAGAAAATGGGTTTTTCTTTTCTACTGCTTGGTCAGGCTGCAAATTTTCCAAACTTTTATGCTCTGCCTCTCTTTTAAACATAAATTCCAATTTCAGACCATCTTTTCTTCATACATACGAATGTACACTTTTAGAAAAAGCCAGGTCACATCTTGAATGCTTTGCTGCTTGGAAATTTCTTTTAGCAGTTACACTAAATCATCTCTCTTAAGTTCAAAGTTCCACAGATCTCTAGGGCAGCAGCAAAATGCTGCCAGTCTTTTAACTAAAGCATAGCAAAATTAACCTTTGTTCCAATTCCCAATAAGTTCTTCGTTTCCATCTGAGACCACCTCAGCCTGGACTTCACTGTCCGTATCATTATCATCATTTTGGTCACAGTCATTCAATAAGTCTCTAGGAAGTTCCAAACTTTCCCTCAGCTTTCTGTCTTCTTCTGATTCCTCTGAACCATTCCAGCCTCTGCACATTACCCAGTTCCAAAGCTGCTTCCACATTTTTCAATATCTTTATAGCAATGCCCCACTTCTCTGGTGCCAATTGTCTTCCCACAGACTCTACCAGAAGCATGGCTAGGAGGCCTCAGGAAACTTACAATCATGGCAGAAGGGTGAAGGAGAAAAAAGCATCTCTTCATATGACAGCAGGAGAGAGAGAGCAAAGGGGGAAGTACAACACCCTTTTAAACAACCAGACCTTGTGAGAAGTCACTTACTATCATAAGAACAGCAAGGGGAAAAATCAATCTCCATGATCCAATCACCTCCTACCAGGTCTCTCCTCCACCACTGGGGATTACAATTCAGCATGAGATTTGGGTGGGGACACAGAACCAAACCACATCAGCCAAAATAAATATTTATAATGATAATTCAATAAATCATAATCACAATAGGTTTTAATGGACCACTTTTAGCAAATATACATTAGGAGAAAAATGTCAGTGAAGTAAGAGAAGATCAATTACTTAAATCTATAGAACAGTCTACACAAAATGGAGGAGATACTTTTATTTTTTAGGTACATATGCAAATTTTTTCCCTGAAAACAATCTAAATAAGATAGAGGTTCATCATCAAATAAAATGATTATCTTAAAAGACTATATCTTTGTGAATTAAAATTAATTGCTCAAGAAAAAAATCATGAGAAAAAGTTGAAACTATTAGTAAGAGCATTCAAATGTGGGATATAGCTGGAGTGATAATAGAGCAAAATTTAGAGCCATAAATCGATATATTAAAAAAGTATAAAGGCTGAAGTTTAATGAGATTTATGTTCAATTTAAAAGAAGTTAAAAGAAGGATATCACAATGGACTCTAAGATAGCAAAATGACGAAAAAACAGAAAAGATAAGAAATTAAATATAAAATGATGAACTATCACACAGAACCAGAATATAGTGAGTTGATTAAACTAAAAAAAAAAAAAAAATCTTATCTCTAGAAATATTGACTAAGAAGAAAATAAAAGACATACATAAATAAAATTTATATTGAGGAAGTAATCATATTTGCAAGTGTTATTAGAAAGATGAGAAGTAAATATTATGAACATTTTCATGTCAACACCCAAACTTGAAAAATGTGTCTAAATAAAAAATTCCTAGAAAAAATTTATATAATCTTTCAACATAACTCATTCATAAACATTCAGAAAATTAGAATGTTCTCATAATCTTTGTATAATTGAATCTGTAAGTTAAACATTTCACACCCACACACAGACTCACCCATATACAAACACTTAAAAATTACTACTCCTAAGTAATTTTACAACATCAACCAAACATTTAAGGAAACAATTTGATTCTTCCAAAAAATCATCCCAAGAATGTAAAAGAAAGTTTACTTCTTAACTACTTTTATGAGAATGAAATAGCTTTGAAATTAAGTATAAATAGAATTGAGAGATTTGTAGTACACTATATACTGTGACATATTTAATTGATAAATTTCGAGAGGGGGCAATGGATATATTGAGGCAGCTTTTTTTTTCCCCCTTTTCCTCTTGCTTTTCTGAACAAACCAGCCAGAAGGTAGCATATATTTTTCTTCTTCTTGCATAACTTTGCAGAGGGAGACTACTTCAGATTTGGGAGGAAAATTAAATTTAAAATAGTATTATAAAGGTGTCTATTTGGAGGTACAAAGTATACAGACTCTCTTAATGAGAACAATGCACAGCTTTCACCTTTAAACTGTAGACTTTTGGCAGTATGTTGTAGTAATGAGTCTGACTTATATGATTATGCTTATATGATTTGGTTTTTATGGTTAGATTCTGGGCAGGTGGCTTTCAGCAATAAATGACAGCTAAGTAGCATTTTCAAGTTGGCAAATTGGTGCATTTTGTGTTTTATTTGGCCATAGGCTAGTAGGTATTTCCGATAGCTACAGGAATAAGACCTTAAGTATTGGGCTTTTTTTTTAAAGAGCTGAAGACCTTGCTTATATTAAACAAAATCTAGTGTCTAAAAAAAGATAAAGAGGTTATTCATTTCAGCAAATACATAGGGACAATGATCCTGAGTGTATATTTATCAGACCTTATGGACCTCAAAGACGCGTGCTGCTTATGGGAAAATGAGCATATGCCAGTCACCCTGGCCTCAGAAAACATGTGGTGCATGGAGGCTGACTTAGCCAAATGGATGAGACTTTTCTGGAACATTGGTGGTGTGGAACAACGTAGATGCAGCTGTGTCTGGAATCAAAAGCTTGGAAAGATGGGGTCATATTTTTTAATCATTGTTGGCCAAAAAATATTTGAGACTCTAAAGTTGAATATACCTGGGTTTTGCCTGTATTGATAGCACTAGTACAGTTTTAGCTGTAAGTTCTCAGTGGCTACAATAAGAGGGCTTTCATCTTACATTCCATTTAGTAGGTTGAATAATAAATGAAGGCATTTCGCACAGGACATGGTGGCCAGGACTATCACGACTCCCTCACCAAGCCCTGGACCTTTCTCTGGAATACCTTCTCCAGAATCTAAGGACTGGCTTTTTATCTAAAAATGGTGACTATGGAGCTAATGATCTGGTTTCTGACTATCTTGGGTGCCTTATTTTCTTTTGAGACTATAAGAAGTAAGGTACAGATATATTAAGTTATAGGTACAGTTGAACTACTTAAGAAAAAAAAAAGCAGATAAAGTTCAAATGCAAGTGTGTGTGTGTGTGGTGTGTGTGTGTGTGTGTGTGTGTGTTCCTCCATTTGGCTAACCAAGCCTCTGAGGCCAGAATGATTGGCTTATGCTCATTCTGCCATAAGCAGCATGCATCTTTGAGATCCACAGGGTGCAAAAATATACACTGAGGATCATGTGGGCACACACACATATATATATAGAGAGAGAGGGAGAAATATAAAATCTGTCTCACAAATCATGTTCCCCAGGAATTAGATCTGGGAGAACACCTGTGGGAGAATGAAAGAATTACTGTTGAACAGAAGAAAAGTCTGACTGCTATGATGTCACAACAAATGCCTCAGCCAAAACAGAGATCTCTGGAGCTGCGATTATGGTCCAGAGATGTTCTGAATTTCAGCAAATTTGTCTGTAGACTAAAATGTTAAAATCATATGTATGCATATATACATAATGTGTAATTAGTAATATTTTTATATATACACAGTGTGTGTGCAAAGCGTCTAGGACTCCTAAAGCAATCAGGAACAGAAAAGTAAAAATTGAAGAATTCTAGAAAAGGAAACAACTGAATAGAGGAGAGGTAACTAACATCCACTTCCACTGAAACAGTTGCCATTTCTGGTTAAAATAACAGACGGAGACAAATAGAACATTGGAATAAACCCATGCATATAATGGCCATTCAATTTATGACAAAGGTATCAGTGCAATGCATAGAAAGGTATGATCTCGTCATTAAATGGCATTGAGTCAACTGGACATTGATTTGGGATGAGATGGCGAAGTTAAAGCTGACTGATTCCACTCTTATGCTTGCATATGTGCATCACAAAACAGGTACAAGAATATTCATATCACTATAGTTTGTAATAACAAAACCCTGGAAACAACCCAAATACCAATCAAGAGCAGACTGGATTAATGACATAGAGTCTACCAATTGAAAGGAATACTATGCTGAAGAAATAATACTATATAATATCATTATTATTATTTGTCCCAAAGTGCTAACACTACAGGTGTGAGCCACCATGCCCTGCCAGAAGTCCAGTTTTTACATCAAAAAGTGTTTGTTAATGCTTTCTCAATTTAGACATATTATATTTAGTTGTATTTCATAGCATTACTTCTTCAGTATAGCATTCCTTTCAATTGGTAGACTGTATGTCATTTATCCAGTCATTAGTGGACTATTACTTCTTACAAGCACTTAATCTTATACATATAATTCTGATATTTATATTAAAAATAATCAGGACAAGGATTGGGAATAAATATAATATGTCTAAATTGGAAAACATTAAAAAATACTTTTGGATAAAAAAATAGACTTTTGGCAGGGGACAGTGGCTCACACCTGTAGTGGCAGCACTTTGGGAGGCAGAGGTGGGTGGATTGCTTGAGCTCAGGAGTACAGACCAGCCTGGGCAACATGGTGAAAACCCATCTTTACTGAAAATACAAAAATTAGCCAGGCATAGTGGCATGTTCCTGTAGTCTCAACTACTTGGTAGGCTGAGGTTGGGAGGATCACCTGAGCCTGAGAGGTTGAGGCGGCAGTGAGCTGAGATCTCACTACTGCACTCCAGTCTAAGTGACAGAGTGAGACCCTCTCTCAAAAAAAAAAAAAAAAAGTGGGCCTCTACAAAAGGAAATATAGAAGGAAATATAGATTGTTATCTTGGATAAGGGTACACAGCATAATTGAGACATCAAATTTACCTATATCAATTCATATTTTAATATCAACACAATTAATACCATTAATCACAAGTAAATTTACATACTCTTTGACTGTTTAGGCATCCTTTAAGGTTTTAACATATGTTAATTCATGTAATCTGACAAGTAATTCCAAGAGGTAGGAAGTATTAATTCTATTGCTATTTATAAACAGGCAAATTGAAGCAGAGAAGTTAGATAACTTGCTGGAAAGTACAAATGTCAAGATCGAAATTGATTTTAACTCATAGTCAGTGTTCTTAACCACAACAATATGCTAAGTCTGTGACTAAAATAAACAAATGCTATTTTCTTCTTTCCCAGAAGTAGGCTAAGAGCTCTTAATGTATACATTGCAAAATGAAGAATTAAGAATATTCAGAAAAGCTCTGTAAAAAGGAGCAAAGAGGATGGAATAACTTTACCTAAACGTATTATAAATCTTCAATAAATGAAATCTGAATTTGGCACATGAACAGACAGAAAAAATTAAACAGAATAGAAAATTCCGAAAGTGACACACTTATGCACAATGTTTTAGTATGTAACAAAGGTCCATCAGAAACCTATAGGTTAACGTTAGGTTTTTTGAATACATGGTATGTAGACATATGGTTTGCCATATGGAAAATATAAGTTTTGTTTCATATTGATCACATTCTACTTTACAGTAAACTCTATAGATCAAAACTTATAAAACACTAAAAATAACAGGCAAATATGTGCATATATTTTAGGAGGTGATGGGGACATACAAACAAAAACTTTGGAACAGCATAAGCGTTTTTGAATTATAACAGGTGGAAAGGTTATTAGAAATAAAAGTATCACTGAATTGAAACAATCATGTAGACATCAACTGTTATTCCTTAGGCACAGAACAATTATGAAGACTATCTGTTTCTTTTTTTTTAAGTAAATGGCAAGCATGAGTATTGTACTGCTTTGATTCACCAAGGTACTTCTATTATACAGTTATTTTACCTAAATCTTGAAGATAAACTCTAAATTTATTTTAGAATTGAGAAAGATAGTTTTGATCACATCACTTACTCTAATGAAATACAGCTACTTTCTCCTTTGGCATACCTATGTAACACAAATATTTTCTTGCTTTATGATTGCCACATGATTATGAACAGATTAGTCCCATCTCTTGAATTACATGTAATATCGGCCTAACTTAAAGATGGAAAATATTATACTTTTACATTCATTATTCTCCACAATATGACATGCTGTTTTATTTTGATTGGAAATGATGCCCTGCAATTTTCAAATTACTTTTGCCAACATCAGTCAGATGGATATACATGAGAAGTTAAGTTAGCAATGGTCAATGCCCAAGAATATCTCTGCTTCTACAGTAATTTTGAAAAGAAAATTATTAGAGATTCTGCCTAATGTTGCAGAAGTTCAGTGAAATTATTTCAATAGCAATGCAACCAACCACTACAATCAAGACTTTGGATTGCTAGTCACATTTGATACCCAAACATGAGCCTGTTATCTTCTTATTTTGTTGATAGAATGTAATGAAAAAGTTTGTGTATCAAGTGATGGCTGTGAAAGAGAATGCATTTATTCTGTCTTATCCTTGTCACAGATGCAATGCTGAGAACAGTCAGCATCTCCTTTTTAGGTAATTGCATCAGTTTTTGCTTTCTTATGGTACAGGTTCAAATGGCAGTCAGTTTGTAATTCTAGAATCAAATGCTTATAGATAGGGAACCTTGCCATCACCCTGGAAAATCAACTGCCTTTTAATATCTGCCACTTAATTAAAACAGCATCTGAAATAATGGAAAGAGGGTGCTAAACACACTCTAGGAAACAAATGCTGCAGAGAAGCTGTGGTGCCTGTGGTTAGACGAGCATTATTATTTGTTAATTTATGAATTGCAGTGCCCATGTATCAGAGTACTTTATGACAGCACAATCAACAATATAGCCTTGAGAACAATAAAGATCCAAGAAGGCATGCACTCCTCAAACAAAGAGTAGCAGTAATGCCCTTTTGATTTGATAGAGAGAAAACTGCAGACACTCTGAGCTGCTTGACAAATACCACATCCAGGATTTTAAATTCCCAGGGAATTAAATTGCCTGAGATAACCTCCGATCAATTTTAAAAGTGGAAAAATTCTAATGCCTTAAGCTAAAGTCCATTTTGAATTAGCAGTTTATTTTAAGCCTAATGATTCTATTTCCTACATCGATTTTATAAATATGTCTAATATTTCTATAAACTTACCTCTTATATTTGTCATTACTAAATAAGGATTGAGAGTAAATTTTATTATATTTAAATATGAGGTAAATAATATATTTTGGTTAAATTTGTAAACAGTGTGAATATATTCAAAGCCTAGGGAAAAATAAAAATGGAAAGAAATGTATTGTTTTAAAAATAATAACTCACAGAAAAAACACATTTAATATGAAAGTTATTTAACTCTGTACAATAGCTATAAGTGAAGACATTTCATTATTTTGTGATATATTGGGGGGATGTAATGATTGTTATCACCCCAAAGACTCTTCATGAAGTTGTGATACATCTTTACTCTCCTGGTGTCTAAAAATGCAATCCAGAGAATAAATATATTTAATAAAGCAAAAGAAGAAAGAAGAAAAACAGCCATGTGGACTCTTAAGGAAAATAAAAGTATTATTTTACAGAATAGATTAGACTGAAATATCAATTCAAATTAAGTGAAATTATTGAGATTGGCATTACAATAATCCCTATACATCAAAAGTTAGAGAGGAGCTAATGCCAAAGAGAAGGTGAGAATGTGGGAAAACAAGAAATAAAAGAAGCTAGAGTTGAATATATTGACATAGCAGTATTTGAATTTTTTTTTTTTTTTTTTTTGAGACAGTGCCTCATTCTGTCACCCAAGCTGGAGTGCAGTGGCACAATCACGGCTCACTGAAGCTTCGACATCCCAAGCTCAAGTGATCCTCTGACCTCAGCCTCCCATGTAGCTGGGACCACAGCATGTGCCATCACACCCATCTAATTTTTGTGTTTTTTTTGTAGAAATGGAGTTTCACCATGTTCCCCAGGCTGGTCTCGAACTCCTAGGCTCATGCCATTCTCCCACCAAGGCCTCCTAAAGTGCTGGGATTACAGGTGTGAGCCATGGTGCCCAGCCTTGAGAAGCACTGAAGTTAACTAATAAATATACATACATTTTTAGAAAGTTGGTTCAAGTTCTTTGAGGCATTTTTCTTATATTTTTATTTTTTAATTGATACAAAATTACTCTACATATTAATAGAGTACATGTGATGTGTATATATATACATTATATATATATATCATATATTAACATATTTTATATGTATTTTATATCTATAGTTTAAATTTACTCTAAAAAAACAATATACATAAAATATGTAATGATCAAATCAGGGTAATTGGGATATTCATTGGGATACCTCAAACATTTGTAATTTCTTTATTTTAGGCATCCTTTTGTGAACAATCTTGTTTAATTAAAATATGCCATTTTCTTAAGCATCAAAGTCAAATTTTATATTTAAATGGATAAGCAGCATATATGCTCTTGTTTAACTTTCTGATTTCTGTGCACTGAAAATTTTATGAATAAATTGGAGTTAAAAATAAAAACATTTTCAAACAATAGCAATGTAAGTTGATTTTATTTAAATTTCATTGTGTCAACTTCTTTATTTTAGTCTTATTTAAAAATGATTTGCAAAATAGAAATAAAAATATTGGGTTGTGTTTTAATTTTATTGTGAATTTAACAAATAAAATTGCCTGTATAAAAATTATTAAATTCCATTTAACAAATATTTATTTTGCTTCCCCAAAGTTTAAGATACATTGCCAGACCTGGAAGAGAAAGAAAGGGAGAAAGAAAATCAGATATAGCCATCACTTTCAAGCTCACTAGAAAGGTTTTACAATATTTTTAAAATGATGCAATAAATAAAACTTTACAGTCAGTCTACTTCCCTCACCATAATCCATGGTGTTGATTAGACATTCTAATTACCAGTTAAGTATGGATAATGACGCTTATATTTATGGATGAAAATCTTCATAGAAAAAAAAACTAAAAAATCACCTGGAACCAAGTCCTTCGAAAGGAATGGAAGCAGAACTTCTAAGGCATTCCTATTCGAAGTAGGAAATATCAATTTTATATATAACTGAATAAGTAGAAAAGTATATCTACTTAGAACCCTTTCTTTTTTTAAAAAAAAAGATAGCTTCATCTAAGATCAAATTCATAAAAATAGAAAAGTCATATGGATTTATTAAATAGCATTGAAATATCCTTGGAGAATGTTGTGCAGAGGGAAGAGCAGGGAGTACCCTGGGAGTAAGCAGACTAGGCTATTTTCTGAATCATGCACTTGCTATCAGAGTATTCCTGATAAACCCTCATATATCTGTTTACAATGATAGTAAGACATAGACATGAATTTCTATGTGTTAAAATATAGACAGCTGAGGACAGCACATCTTCCTACAAAGTAAAGACAGAAACATTAAAATGTTAATGCTTATCTCTTGATAAATAGATGCTCCTCAACTTACAATGGAGCTTCACTCTGATAAATCCATTGTAAGTTGAGGATATCATAAATTACAAATGAATTTAGTAGACCTAACATACTCAACTACATAGCTTAGCCTAGCCTACGTTAAACATACTCAAAATTCTTATATGAGCCTACAATTGGGCAAAATAATCTAACAAAAAGTCTATTTTTTAATGAAGTGTTGACCATTTCATGTAATTTATTGAATACTATACTGAAAGTGAAAAACAGTTAACGGGTACTCAAAGTGCATTTCTACCGAATATCTGTGGCTTTCACTCCATCGTAAAGTGGAAAGATTGTTAACTTGAATGAATCATCCTGACTGTCGATATTCTTCATTGCAGTTTCTGCATTTTTTATTTTCCTATAAGAAGTATTTACTGGTATTATTTTACAGGGAAATAATGATTAATATTTTAGTCAATATTTGAAATTTTGAACATTTGTGATACGCAGATATTATGGGGGTTCTATATGTACTTTTCTACAATTATGATGTGTAAGGCTGAGTAAAGAGAGGCTTAAGAAGGTTGTTCTCATTTATATGGAATGGAATAATGTCTATCCTTTTAATTAAAAGTTGGGAGAAGTTCCAGTGCAATAAAAAGTGTTTAGTATGTAAGCAGTAAGCATCTGTAACTAGAAGTAGTAAGTAGTAACTAGTAGTAAGTAGAAAGCATATGTAACAATATGCTTTCTTGTAAAAAAGTAATAATATGTAATTCATTACATTCTATAGCTCTAATATGTAATATATCAATAAGGTAGCAAGTACTTTTGTATTTTCATAAAAGTCATTTCTATTTAAAAAGCAAATTGTATTGTAAAAAGAATGAAGCTCTACATGAATCAACTGTGCGATAGTGTAAAAAGAAAAACAAATGGTTTATCAATATAGGGTAGAGAACATCAGAGGGGAAATGATCATTTGTAAAAGAAAGAATGGCAGTTGAGGTCCAGTTTTCACATTACTGTGTATGATGGATGAGTTAATTCCTCTGACTAATGAACCAAGTCTTTCTCTTGGCCAAAACTAACGAACTAGGATGTTTTGTAGATTCGATATTGTATGGCAACCACTACTCTGAAATAGACATGTGCCTTATGACAGCAATCAGATGTTAAATAATGATCATGTGAAGCCTTACCTGAAGTTGTTCAGTTTTTTTTTTCTTAAAAGTGTTTAGAAGATCATGAAGACAGCGGATAAGTAGCATATAGCTAGTCAAATATAAGAAATTACTTAGTTTCATAAACCTGTGGGAATTTTTTGTCATTGCAGAGGATTATAGTTAAAATCATGAGTGTACCTTAGTAATATTATTTATATAATTTGAATATTATTTTAACAGCTTTTATTCCATCTTCACTTCTATTATCTCAAGTACATACTGTAATCTAATGAGGATAAAAGCACAGGAAATACTCTTCTATGTGATGAAGAAAGTAGCATGGTTGAGTAATCCTGAATGATAAAGAAGTCCCTGAGAAATATAGAACAGGAAGAGACGCCAGGATATCTGATGAATCAGACCTATTTGTATCTTAAACATAATTCTCAAAGTTTTCCTGGCATTCTCAAAGGATATTTAAACATCAAACATACCTGGACAATGAAGATCACTTTTGTTAGTAATGTGTTGCATTATCCCTACACAATTCATGAACTATAAAACATACAAAAATAGGAAGAGACAAAAGAGAATGAACAATGCTATGATGCTACAAAACATTTCTTGATTTATTATTGCTTATTTATAATTGACCAAGGCTTCCAGAAAAATGCATTTGCTTTAAATTGTGCCTGAAACTCTTAGGTCAAAATCCAAAAGACTTTCTAAGCATATGTATTTCAAACCATATAGCACTTGGTCAATAAATAAATACATATAATTTAGTTCATGCAGTACAGGCCAATAGAGTGTTTAAGGCAAGCATTCTGAAAATTGCTTTCCAGCATATGCAAATAACCCTTCTACAGCTAAGAAGATGAAAAGTTATTTAACAAACACATAGAGAACATTCTACAGGTAAAGTTGGGCAAAGTTCATTCAAATTTCACAGTTAAATGGAATTTCTGTCCAGCTTTCAATTATTCACCCACATATTCATTTTATAAAACAACTCATATATTCTTTATAAAAACTCCCTAACGTAGTACAATTAGTATGCCTACTTTATAGATGAGGAAAATAAGATATATGCAGAGGTTTAGAAACTTGTTAAGTTACACAGCTAGAAGTGGCTGATCAGGATTACAAACCGTGCAGTCAAGCTTCAGGGTCAGTTCTTTTAACCACTAGGCTTTTCTGTGTCTCCAAGGGCTTGATAACATCCTCGTCGCATTCAAGCACCAGCAACACCACCTTAGTTTCAACCCCCGCTCTACCATTTACTAGCAGATACTGGACAAGTTACTTTAGCCTTGACTAGTCCCAGTGTCTATATATATAAAATGGATGGAAATCATAACACTGATCCAGTCATACTGCGATGGAGATAAATAGAACAACATATCTTAGGCTGTTAGGCTCTGGTTTTTCTTTTCTTTTCTTTCTTTTTTTTTTTTGTTTGTTTCAGGATTAGAAGGATTAGAGGAAAGCAAATTGTTGTTATGGGTCTTGGAAAAATACATGTTATCATCTAGATCATTCCCAATCCTTTCTCTCTCTCTCTCTCTTTTTCTCCTGATATAGGATCTCAATCTATCTTCCAAGCTGACGTGCAATGGCACAATTTTGGCTCACTACAGCCTCGAACTCCCAGGCTCAAGCATTCTCTCATCTCAGTCTCCTGAGTAGCTGGTACTCCAGCCATGCACCACCGCACCTGGCTAAAGAGATGAGATGGCACCATGTTCCCCAGACTGGTCTCAAACTCCTGGGCTCAAGTCATCCTCCCTTGACCTCCCAAAGTGCTGGGATTCACGTGTGAGCTACCATGGCCCCAATCCCATGTCTTGAACTGTAATTGTTTTCTTTCATTAAGCCTATTAAATAATTTTCTTTTTTTTTTTTTTTTTTTTGAGACGGAGTCTTGCTCTGTCTCCCAGGCTGGAGTGCAGTGGCGCGATCTCGGCTCACTGCAAGCTCCGCCTCTCGGGTTCCTGCCATTCTCCTGCCTCAGCCTCCTGAGTAGCTGGGACTACAGGTGCCCGCCACCGCACCCGGCTAATTTTTTGTATTTTTAGTAGAGACAGGGTTTCACCATGGTCTCGATCTCCTGACCTTGTGATCCGCCCACCTCAGCCTCCCAAAGTGCTGGGATTACAGGCGTGAGCCACCGCGCCCGGCTAAATAATTTTCTTAATGGGCATCTCTCACTAGTATGGGCTTGTGAATTTTTCAGAGTGAACAAAATCACATCATTCTAGTTATTATGACATAGTTTCACTACAACAAATATATGCAGAAAACTTACTCTGAGTTCAAAATGACACAAGAAGGGTGTGGCTGGATGTGATTTAAGGTAACTTTACCGACACAGATGATCAAATTCTGTCACCTGATTCCTATTCTCCTTGGGATGGAGACTTCAGTTCTTTTGGATGTCTTCCTAGAAAAGCGGAGGAGGTGCAGTCCACATTTTTTCCTATGGGCAATGTCTCCTACTTAAATATAAAAAATAATTACTAAAGTGATCAAGTCACTAATTTCTCCAGCTTACTCTCCCAGATAGGTTGAAAAGGTCTTCAACTGAGCCATTGATGGACACATGAGGGAAGGACATCTTTGACTTTTTACAGCCTTGACAATTGTGTTTCACTTTTCAGTTTCATTTCTGGACTTCCCGATTTTCTTTCTAATTGATGAATCTCTCTCATTATTGAGAAAAGTCTAGGGATTCCTTCATTTACTGTCTATTTTTTACTTGATTTCTGAACCAATTCTGGCCTAATTGATTATGTATTTGCTGCTGTTGATTTAACATTGCGGGTCTTCTTTTAATAAACTGGTTCCTTCGAAATGCTTCTTTAAAAAAATTAGGTTGCACTAACTTATCTCAATTGTAACCTGAAGTTTTAATAATTTATCTCATACTTACATGAAAGATAGGCTTCTTTATGTGTTCTCTCTCCAACTTTGTACATTTCCTATCGCTATTCATCTATTTTATTGATGCATTTTCTTCATTATTTCTTAAAGGGAATTCATTCTTGGTCTCTAACTGATAATATATTTAGAAAATTTATATTGCTGTTTGCCTTATTGACTTGTGTATTTCTTCTTTCGTGCCCTATTGGGTAGTTTTAAAAAATTATATTCTTATGTTCTCCAATTCTACAGTATAGTATGCTGTTACCAGAAACACTAACCCAGCTGATATACATATACATATACATATACATATATGTATATATTCCATAAGCCTCATCCTTTTCCTGATTTTTGTCTACTCTTCATGTAAATCATATCTGCATACACATTGTCTCAACTCTTTGTACACTTGCATTTCTGTTGTTTGTCCTTCTCACTTATTACAATGCCACACATATATCTTTTAAATATATGCACATATTTCAAAATGAGGTTAAGTTTTTGCCTTAGAATTTACCTCTGATTACCACCATGATTCTTAAAATTAATAACTTAAAATGATACCATCTCCCCTCATTTTTAGCTATGCCTAACTTGCATTTATTTTCTACTGTGAGGTTTCTAGCATTTTTACTTTATTTTATGTGAAATATACACATATCCAATTTCATAGAGTCCCCAAATGGCATGAAATCAGATGCGACACATTTGGCACTGGAACTTGACAGTGAATTTCCTGCTGACCATATGTGTAGGCTCATCCTGGCCATTCACCAGTTGTGAATGTTACGTTTTTTTGTTCTACTTATTAAGAAAGCTATTGATTAGGATTGGGCAAAGTTGCTTCAAACATCAGAGTTAATTTAGAATCTCTGCCCAGACTTCAATTATTCAACTACATATTCATACTCTTCTACTCAAGTATGAAGAGAAGGCCTTCAATCATCAGAGAACATTTTCTCCATTTTGTACTTCCCTAGTGTACATGTAATAAAGTGTCTCCCTGGAAAAGTCCAGATGTATGTGGTTTGCCATATCAGTGAGTTAACCACAATTCTGTAATTAATCATGTCTTTACTTTTTTTTTACAGTTTGTATATGAATGTTCTGTCTTTCAAAAAATATACAGCATTGGGAACAATAATGACTTACCTTTCAAAATTTATTTTTTCATTATATAATATGACATTCTTTGGAGACTTAATAATTAATTCATTAAAGGGGGGTTCACACAGCTGTAAAAATATTCCCTCTGGGACACTATGAAGTGAATTAAAGTGGAGAAAATCAGTGTGTTCAATGGATCAATGAATTTGTGATCATTCATTTTTTGTAAAGAATGATGTCTACTAGTAAGGGTAAAAACAAGTGACAGTAACAACTTTCAAAACCACTTTTGTGGAGCTCTGTGACTCCATTTTTATTTCTGTTATGTAGATATTTCTTTCTTTGATATTAAGATTACATTAATTACTGTAGACTCTTAGATATGCTTTGTTTCCATTGATGAGTGACTTTGTGAAAATCCTTGCTTTACTCTAGACTATGCAAAACTTAAGTTACAAAAACCCAGTCATGCCTTGATCATCTGAAGTTTTTACTTTCAATTAATAAGTCTTAGTTTTCTTTTCACTAGAGCCTCAAGTAACAACCAAATACACTTTAAGTAGTTTTTCCTTACTCATTCTTAATATAATGAACACTGTCTTTAGATGTTTGTAAGTTTTATCTTTCTTTCTTTACTTTTTTGTTTTGTTTTGTTTGTTTGTTTGTTTGTTTGTTTGAGACAGAGTCTCACTCTGTTGCCCAGGCTGGAGTTCAATGGCACGATCTCGGCTCACTGCAACCTCCGCCTCCTGGGTTCAAGAGGTTCTTCTGCCTCAGCCTCCTGAATAGCTGGGATTACAGGCACCTGCCATCATGCCTGGCTGATTTTTTTGTAGTTTTGTAGCAACGGGGTTTCACCATGTTGACCAGGCTGGTCTTGAACTCCTGACCTCGGGTGATCTGCCTACTTTGGCCTCCCAGATCACTGGGATTGCCACCGCACCCAGCCCTAGTTTTATCTTTCTTAATGTGGCTCTTCTCACCCATTCTGGGATTTGGGAAAATGTAATCACCAAAAAACACTCAGTTTATGAGTAAATCATGGCAATAAACATTTTGATAGCTTTCTTTATGTCTCAGTCTCTATGCAGATGATACATTGTGATCAAATAGAAATGATATCTGTCCTCTCAAAATGTAAATTTTTGAACATGGTATTTTCTTTAGTCATCTCAATCTTCAACTATTTTCTCTATTCTTTAATGACTAGAGAAGAATCCACTAGCGATGCAATCTTTGTTTAAAAACAAAGTTATCAGTGGAAAGATAATCAGAGCTAGTACCTTTTACAACTCTTATTGAGCTAGTGTCCCAATGTTGCTGCAACAAATGGTATAGGAAATTCTGGAATAAGAAATTTTCTGATGACATTAAACAAATTAAGAAATTATAGGATATATAAGATTATAGTTTGGATTATTGAACAAAAGAAAGGAGAGACAAAATAATAGAATGGTATGTGAAACACAGAGAAATAAAATACTGTTGAAATTAATAAGTAATATACTGGAAGAGTATTACTTTCTGGATATGATGTTTCAGCATTACTGTGATAAATCAAATATATTAAACACACAAAAATACACCTAAAAGTGTGTGTTTGTGTATGTAAACTTATCAAATCAGAGAAGAAAGTAAATTTGAGCAAAATCAGTTTGCCTTTTAGGATGGCCAAACCATAGCTCATCATCCTTTTTGTATAGGTTGTGAACTAAGAATTGTTTACTTTAGCATTATAAATAGTTAATAAAAGAAAGAGATATTATTTTTTCACCTTTAAAAATTATATAAAATTTAAATCAATTGATTATATATGTTTGGGTTTATTGCTAAGCTTTCAAATTCTATTCCATTGCTTTCTGTGTGTATGCTTATACCAGTACCATACAACTTTTGGTAATTATGATGTGGGAATCCTATAATTATATTTTTCTTTTTCAACATTCTTTTGGCAATCTGGTGTCCTTTGAAGTTTCAAATGAATGTGAGAACAAGCTTTTTTCATTTCTGAAGGATCAGCTTTTCCATTTTGGGAGATATTTGCTATTACTAGGGTGGGGAACACGGGGCCACATCCTCTAACACTTTGGATTGTGTGTTTTGATTTGAGTGTCCTATTGCCACCTCTTCAACTCCCTCCATCAACAATTTTGAGCATTCATACATTCCTTCTTCTAAACCTAGGCTTGTACATCTAATTTTTGTTGTCTTTTGAGATGGGGTCTCACTCTGTGCCCCAGGCTGAAGTGTGGTGGTGCAATGTCGGCTTACTGCAACCTCGGCCTCCTGGATTCAAGTGATTGTCCTGTCTTAGCCTCCCGGGTATCTGGGATTACAGGCATGCACCACCACGCCTGACTATTTTTTGTATTTTTAGTAAAGACAGAGTTTTGCCATGTTGGCTAGGCTGTTCTTGAACTCGTGACCTCAAGTGATCCTCCTGCCTCGGCCTCCCAAAGTGCTGGGATTATAGGTGTGGGCCACCATGCCCAGCCTCTAGTTTTTAAAATAGGTAATCTTCAACATCCAATGAACGTTTTCTCAGAAAATATCCTCTCTTGCTCCAAATATGTACCTAAAGAATTCAGTGGTGTTTGAAGTTCTTTTCTTTTCTTAACAACACAGTATTTGGAAGTTATCTGTTTCCCCTGTCTATTCTGTCATGATAAAAGAACTTCAGGGTAGCTCTCTCCTCACCACATTGCATGGTGCTGTGTATTATATTCTCTGAACAGTTGGTCTGAGAAGAATAATTTTAAGGGGAGGGGAATAATAATATTTTTTCTCACTTAACAGTTCCCATAGTTGGGAGATAGTCTTTAAAAGAATTATATAAGTAAATAGTGTCAGTGAATATGATATAAAATGCTCCTTCTCTTGAGATAATTTGTTC
Organism: Colobus angolensis palliatus; assembly: GCF_000951035.1. Lineage (NCBI taxonomy): Eukaryota > Metazoa > Chordata > Mammalia > Primates > Cercopithecidae > Colobus > Colobus angolensis. The sequence goes on along the minus strand of NW_012116243.1, from coordinate 365,492 downwards.
AATTCTGTTTTAGAAAGAAGAACATGTGATATACTCCTTAAAAATGAACTTCTGCTTCGATGATACACAATTAGTGAGAAATGTCCACATATGAGCTACAGTTTTCACTAACTTTCATTTGTAGTAGAGTTGACAGTATTTTCTTTTTATTAAAAATATTTTTATGTTTGTTTTCATGGGAAGGTTGATAATTTATTTTTATTGTTGACATATTGAAACTAAAGTATATAAATATTTTCTTATTTGTTTCTCTAGGAGAGAAAACATATGCAGCAAGGATATTTTTATTAAACTAGTTATTAGACAATATAAGAATGTGAAATGGTTGTATAATACATGGATATTTAATTTATTTAATTTCAACTGCTTATAAGTAATGAAATTACCAAATGCTATGGTTATGTAGAATAATCATTTCATTAGCAACATTTTAGGTTAAATTATAACATTTTAGTCAGTTAAAAATTAAAGTTACAAATCATTAAGAAAAAAGCACACCATGGGCTCTAGAAATCTCTTTATCCTGAGAAAACTATGAAAAGAAAAAGAGAAAGATTATTTCTTTTTTTGCATTCCAGGTAATTAGCCCTTAAAGAAGCTGAAATGAAAGTAGGTATAAAGAAGGATGGAAGTTGGCTTACATATTACAGAGAAAATTATCTGATTTTAAAGTATGTTAGAGAAATCATAAAATGATGACTTGGAGGATTATATTATTACTTATGTTATTGACACAGATAAGGAGTATAATTAAAGATAAAGTCATCATATTCAAACAATTAGATAAGATTATTCTGTCACTCAAATACCTACCTAACCTATTTTATAGGCAAAATACCTATTTTATATATTTTATAGATATTTATACCTATTTATAGCTCACTTTACAAATACTTTTCTTCTTAAATTGTATTCAAAAACTGATTTTATTAAAGATGCTACACGTTTGTTATATTTAATTACAATTTACATATTCCACTTCATCCTTGGTAGTAATTGCTTATAGCTGAAAAGTCCAATACTAGCTTTTGGTCTGATAATGATGTTATGCACTATGTGCTCCTATTCCCTGAGTAAATATTGTTAAAGAATAGGATAAATCTTGGCATGAAAGTCCTATGTCCCTAAACACACCCCATATTGAACTTGTGACTTGCAGGTTTCTCTTTTAAGAAATTTTATTATATTGTGTAATAAAGGGAAGCACTGGCCAACAAATAATGAATGAAGACAAACCTAAATTTGACTTAATCTTTTTCTTTAAAATACAAATTGTTTGCAACATTTATAATCTTTTCACCCACCAGAGCTGAGAAAGCTGATGAACATTTGAAAAACAGGCATTATGCAGAATCATCAGTGCCTACTGCTTACTAGTCAGAGTAGGTAAATCCTCAAACAACTGGTATTGTCTGCAACTAACAGCCTGGTGTCCACTCATGGCTTTCTGTGTAGAACACTATACATGCATTTGCTAATCCAGAAAGTCTGTTTCAGTTAATTTTTATTGTCTATATAATTGTCAATATAGTAACAACTACAGATGAGAACAAAACAGGATAGAAATGGAGTATACTTTGCATACAATCTTAATTGAGGCCTTCCTTGTTATGGGAACTGTGAAGAAAAACTTTAGGAGATGATGGAAGTCTTGATAGAACTTGCATATAACTCACAAGTTATATTTTAGGAATATAACTTCGGAATAATGTATAGGTATAATTTAGGAATAATGTGTATCTCTCCCTATTATTTAGAATTTTTCACCTATGAATATGGTATGTGTTTTCATTAATCTATGTCTCCTTTATGTCCCTAACTGAAGTTTTATAATTTTTATAAGTTTTATAATTTTCTAAATAGAGTATGCATACATATACTATCTTATAGTTTACATTGATATTTTATATGAGATTTTAAAAATTAACTTTGTTACTTATGTTTTTAGTATTTGCAGTACTATTGAATTCTGTGTATGAATTATATTCTTTAAGTTTAAATTTTTTTTTGAATTTTGGTTTGTGGTTTGATCAGTGAATAATAAACATTTGATTTCATTTCTTTTCAACCCATAATTATCACCTTTGTTTACCCTATATTATTTTACTAACATTCTTATTTAAATATTAAATATAATCACAACAAACATGATTTTCTGTCCTTTTAATTTATATACAGAGACTCTACCTGTTTCCCTATTAAGTATAAGTCTTGGATAGATTTTGGAAAATAACCATTACATATTTAAGGAAGTTCTCTTTTGGTCTTACTGTTTTAATACATTTTATCTTAAAAGAGTTTTTGGATATAAGAAATTTTTACAACTTTTGTGGGCTTTTTTATTTCTTTAACTTAATATAATGGCTGACAAATACAGATTTTTCCATTTTAAGTTATTTATGAAATTGTGGAATCAATTCTACTTGGTCATGATAGTTCTTCTTTCTCAATGATTATAACATGGCCAGCTAAGAGGATTTTCTATTTTTATACTTGAAATTATTGCTAATTAATCCACAGAACATTTCTTATACTAAATATCTGGACTTTGTCATGATCAACCCTAAATATATCTCTAACTCCATAGAAGCAATCATGTGGAAAGCCTATTTTTGTCTTTCCGAGGTTCTGCCATTTTTTAGACCAGGGGTTGGCAAACTTTTTCTGTAAGACCCACATAGTGAATATTTTAAGCTTTGAAAACCATATGGTTCTTGTCTCAAATACATAAGTCTGCTGTTATATCACAAAAGCAGCCACAGAAAATATGTTACATGAGCGTAACTATGTTCCAGAAATAATTTATTATGAACACTGAAACAAAGGTTGACAGAATTGAAAGGAGAACTAGACAGTAATAGTTGGTGGTTTCAATACTCCGCTATCAATAATGGATAGAACCTCTCCACGGAACATCAATAAAGAAATTAAAGACTTATCACTACAAACCAACTATACCTAACAGACATACAGAATATTCCACACAACAACAGAATAATACATATTTATCTCAGGTGCACAAACTTTAGGCCATACAACAATTCTTGATAGATTTTAAAAGAGCAAAATCACAAAATGTATTTTTTTCAATCACAGTGAAATGAAATCAGTAATCAAAAGCAGAAGGAAGACTGGAGAATCAGGTGGAAATTAAACAATGTACTCTTAAGCTATAGGTCAAAGAATGAATGAGTGGAGCAATTTGAAAATATTTTGAGATGAATGAAAACAAAACTACAAGATAGCAAAATTATGGAATGGAGGAAAAGCAGTACTCACAAAGAAATGTATAGCTGTAAATGCCTATAGAAAAGCAAAAAAGTACTTAAATCAGTAATCTAATGTTATACCTTAAGAAACCAGAAAAAGAGGAGAAAACTAAACCCAAAACAAACAAAATGAAAATGAAAAAAATAGAGATAAACAAAATGGAAACCAGAAAAATAATAGAATCAATAAACCAAAAGTTTGTCTGTTCAAAATATCATCAAAATGGATAAGCCCTTAGCTAGATTAAGAAAAATGAGTGAAGATACATAACTCAAATTAGAAATTAAAGCAGTGGCCGGGCATGGTGGCTCATGCCTGTAATCCCAGCACTTTGGGAGACGGAGACATGTAAATTGCCTGAGGTCAGGAGTTTGAGACCAGCCTTGCCAACATGGCAAAAGCCCATCTCTAATAAATACAAAAATTAGTCAGATGTGGTGGCAGCAACCTGTAATCTCAGCTACTCGGGAGGCTGAGGTGGAAGAATTGCTTGAACCATGAGGCAGAGGTTGCAGTGAGCAGAGAGCATGCCACTGCACCACTCCAGCCTGGGTGACAGAGTGAGACTACGTCTCAAAAGAAATGAAAGCAGGGCCATTACTAATGAGCTTATGGAAACTAAAATAATGATAAGGAAATTGCCTTACAATACTTTATATATTGTGCTTTTTTATATGTACAGTACGATTGCACATATGAAAATTAGATTATCCACACAAAATGGAAAAATTTGTAGAAACACATAAATTACCAAATCTGACTCAAGAAGAACTAGAAAATCAAAATAGGCCTATAATAAAGAAAGCAATTAATTAAGCAATCAAACATCTCACTCTCACAACAACAACAAAAACTTTATGACCTTACTTACTGGTGACTTCACTTATTGATAAATTCTTCCAAACAAAAAAGAAGAATCAACACCAATCCTATTCAAGTTGTTCCAAAACATGGAAAAGGAGGCGTCACTTTCTAACACATTCTGAGTCCAGCATTGCCATGATACCACAGAAGGATTTTACAGGAAAAGAAAACTACAATCAATATCCTGTATTAATACAGACATAACAATCCTCAACAAAATAATAGCAAATCAAATTTCAGAGCACATTAAAAGAATGACATATGCTGAAGATGTGTGATTTTCCTCATGAATGCAATGATGATCAACATAAGAAAATCAATGCACCAAAATACTAGGACAAAGGGGGAAAAAACATCTCAATAGATGCAGACATTTGACAAAATTTAATATCCCTTATGATGAAAACTCTCAACAAACTAGGAATAGAAGGGAGTTTCCTTAACGTGATAGAGGGTGTTTATAAAAAACCTACAGCCAATATCATACTCAATGGCAAAAAGACTGAAAGGTTTTTTTTCTACAATCAGAAACAAGATAAGGATGCCCAAGTTTACCACTGCTGTTTCACAGTGTATTGAAAGTCCTAGCCAGAGAAAAATAGGCGAGAAAAATAAAAAAGGGATCCACGTTAGGAAAAGAGAAGTAAAACTATCTCTATTCTTAGATGAAATGATTTCATAGAGAGAATATTCCATAAAATAGACACACACACACACAAACACAGAAACTCACACACAAACTACTAGAGGTAATAAGCAAATCCAGCAGTTGCAAGGTACATAGTATAATGATTAAAAATTCTATTTACAATCGTATCCAAAAGAATAACATTTCTGGGGATAAATTTAACAAAGGAAGTGAAAGACTTGTATACTAAAAGCTAGAAAACATTGTTGAAATAAATTAAACAAGACCTAATGAAAAAACCACCCTTGTTCATGAATTAGATCTGATATTATTAAGATGACAATATTCCCCAAACTGATGTACAGATTTACTGCGATCCTTTTCCAAATTTTAATAGTGTTTTTTTCAGAAGTAGAAAAGATGATCCTCACATACGTATGGATTACAAGAGGCTTCATGTAACAAAAACAATATTAAATGAAAAACATAATTACTTAAAATGGCTTACTATAATAAATCATCAATTACGCAGAGAAATAACAGTAAGTATGAAGATTAACAAAATATAAAAGAGCACTGTACTTGTACAAAACCTAATAGATTGTAAAATACCTTTAAATAATTACTACATAATTCTAACTTGTCACTAGGCAATTATTTAAGGAAGAAAACTTTAAGGAAGAAAAATAATCTCAAGGAACACTCAGAAACATATGGATTGGTAAATTATGTTAAACACTAAGTGACGTATTATTTCATTAATATATTATTTCAAATTTTATATAATTATGTACACTCTATGAATGACATTCAATGCTGATACTAAACTTTAAATGACATATTATTTCATTAATATATTATTTCAAATTTTATATAATTATGTTCACTCTGAGTGACATTCAATGCTGACACTAAACTTTAAATGTCATATTATTTCATTAAAATATTATTTAAAACTTTACATCATTATGTACACTCTTTTATGGGTGATATTCAGTGCTAATACAAAAATCTGACACAGACCCTGACATAGAAAGTAAATAAATTGTACATATAATGTAAATGTCAAAATATTTAATCCAAAATTATATTAAATATCCCATTGCTTATATAGAGATTATGATATCACTTATTATATTCATTGAAGAAATAGTATTATTTCATAAATTAAATAACATATATTGTTATGTTCATTGAAAGAATAGTATTATTTCATAAATTAAATTTATAAATTAAAATAAAATATAACATATATAACATATATATGGTCTCATACACACTATGAGCTTCATGTCAGCTTGTGACTTTCAGGGTACTTTTCAGAAATTTGAGTGAAATTTCATAGTTATTTTCACAAAGGTTGTTGATGTTCATTAATCATAGTATTCTATAAACAATATTGATTTGATTATTATTGCCTGAATATTAATAACTATCAACTTTTTAATATCTGTTGTCTCTGGCCAATTTACTGAACATTCAATACATCTATAATCTTTGTAATCTAATTGCTCCTTTTCGTGTTGTTATTTAAATGTATTTTCAAGGGTGAATAATATATCTCTCCTCTTACGGTGATCAGACACTATATTCTGTGTCCTTATTACTGAATTGTCTGTATTTCTAAGTAATGTAAAGTAACATGAAAGTAATATATTACAATTTTTGATGTTATACGAATGCCTCTGATGTTCACCATTTCGTTGTGAATGGTCACACTCCTTTTCTCAGTTTATCGGTACTCTGTGCAGGAGTTTATTCAGTATCTTTTCAGAATATCTCAAATTAATTTTGTACTTCATTGTACTTACTAAAATTGAAATTATGTCTGTATATATAATTTTTTTAAACATCAGTAAGAATAATGCTAGATGTGGCATAAAACAAACTACAACGTTTCAGTAGATGTGTACAAGAGAGGTTTATATTTTATTCTCATAGTAGTCCAATACTGTTTTTCTTGTTCAGCAAGCTGTTTTCTTTTACCTGGTGAATCAGGAAACCAGAATCCTTCTACTTTGGCTTTCACTAGACTCTCCTTTTAGCTAAAAGCATGTCTTAGTTATACATGTCACTTCTATTCTCATAACAAGAATTCAATACGTGGTTCTACCTACATTCAAAGGACATGGGAATGGGGATAAGGAATAGAAAATACAGTTCCTGGATAGGCGGCTTCTTCTCAGCAGTAACTTTTTATAAAGAAATTAAAACATGGATAGCTAACAATTATCTCTACAAAAGTGACTGCCTGTCATTGCTGAAGCTATTTCATTTAGCATCAGATTCATTCCTACCTTAATCCCTCTTTCAAACAGAACATCACATAATTTGAGTGGTACTCAGAAACAGTGTAACCACAATTTGCTATTTGCTCTGGTATTGTATTGATAACATTTCTGTGAGATTTTCAACACAATATTTTCAGTGCCAGAGCAAAGGCAGAATCATTAAAGACATAATAAATACTTTTAGCTAGTATTAAATGTAGTTGATCTGGACAAGAAATAACATCTTCAGTTATTGAGTGACATAATGCTCTGTTATTCATTTTACACAAACCAACTACTAGCTTACCTTCACTGTTTATAAATCTTCATTAGTCTTAAATTCAAATAGCATTAATATTTTTTACATAAAAAAATCAATGCCTATTTCTTATAAACCAAAGCTCTGAATGAATAAAATCATTTTGTATCATTTCAATTGCTTTCTCTGTTATAATAGACTAGGAAGATGAACCATGTAAATTTGCATATAGATGAACTAAAATGGTTTCAGACACCTCTATGAGTGGGAGACAGAGTGAAAGTGAAACATTTAGATTCTGACAAATTTACCTTTGAGTATTTGAGACCTACTACTACTATGATACTTAAATAAAATAGTGGTCTTCAAACCTGGAACAGAATTGCCTGAAAACAGGCCTATCAACTATAGGTGGTCCGAAAAATATGGACTTTCATGAGATTTATAAATATAAACTTTGATTTTTTTATTCTCAAAGAACAAATTTGCCTTGGGTATTATACACTTGCAGTGATGATCTATTTAATATCTTGGTTTTAAATTGCTGCTTGTATCTGATTGTAAAAGCAAATTACTTGCATAAAAGAGAATATGAAGATTGAAGAAAACACAGTATGGCAGCTATGTTAATAATTAAAATTCTAAGCCCTTTAGTAGGTGATTATTGATTTCTAAACCATTGAATATAATGGAGCCCCTGGATGATTCATTTCTTAAGAAAGAAAGAGGGAAATGGAATGAAAATCAATGAGATATTTTAGTGACTACCGTGTGTTTACACATTTGCTAGCCCTGGAAGGAAACGGATTTTTTTCTGTATCTTTCTTGGTCTTAAGTAATTGAAAAGGTTTCAAATAAATAAGTTCGGAATATCTTAAATATTACAACTTGATTCTATATTTCTGTATTACATTTTCTGTGTCTAGTATCATTATTTACAGAAAACAGAAGATAGAGAAATGAAGAAAGGATGTAGTAGTCAATAAAGGGACCTTAAAGAAGAGTGAAAAAGATAAGTGGGTGAACTTTTCAAAGAATAAAAAAAGTCCATGGATTTTACTTTTTCAAAGATGTAGATGAAGATTTTACTTTTTCAAAGATGTACATGGTGTGTTGCCAGATTACTTTCAGTGTGAATTGCATCTGAAGGTAGAAATCTGGAAGGAGTGGAAGATTAAGTTGAGATCCATAAGAGAGTGTCAGATAGCAAAAGGTTCTTTTTTGCATTTTAAAATTTATTATGACAATAATGTGCATATTAATTGCACAAAACTGTGGAAAATGGAACTACAAGTAGTACTATATAAAACATTTCTAGTCACATCATAAGTATAACATTGTGGTGATTCTCAAACATCATAAAACATTTTTTAGGCCGATGTGGTGGCTCACACCTGTAATCCCAGCACTTTGAGAGGCCAAGGTGGATGGATCACGAGGTCAGGAGATTGAAACCATCCTGGCTAACACGGAGAAACCCTGTCTCTACTAAAAATACAAAAAATTAGCCAGGCGTGGTGGCAGGTGCCTGTAGTCCCAGCTACTCAGGAGGCTGAGGCAGGAGAATGGCATGAACCTGGGATGCGGAGCTTGCAGTGTGCCGAGATCGCGCCACTGTACTCCAGCCTGGGCAACAGAGCGAGACTCCATCTCAATGTGTGTATATATATATATTTATATATATGTATTTTGATATATATTTTGATATTTTAATATATATATTTTGATATATGTTTGATATATATTTTGATATATATTTGATATATATATATTACTCTGCCTTCCTCTGCCTCTCCCTTCTCCATTCCCCCTCTACCTTTTTTCTCTCTTTTTTCCTCCTTCTAGCCATTCTATATAGTGTTAAAAAGATTTTTCTCCAATTTATATTGTTTTATTTATTTGGATGGTCTTTGGAAAATAATAACTAGACAAGATATCTTGCATTGCAGAGGACCCTAAGAACCAATAGAATGACAGTGGCATACAGGATGAATTGGAGGGAGCAAGGGTCCACAAGTAGGGATATAAATGAAGCCTGGGTAAGTCACAAACGAGGGGCAAACTTTGTCTTTCTGACATACATACTACCACACTACTCCCTCTTTTCACACTACTTTTTACTAAACAAAGTTTTTTAACAGTAATTTTTTTCCTGTTTTCTATTTTACACAGTTCCTAACCTTTGTTTCTTTATTAATTTTATCATTTTCCCGTTTAGAAAAAAATGCAGCTCGCTTCCAGGTCTCATTTAATTTTACATAAACACTGTCTTTGAGGTTGAAGCAAACTTGACTAATTTTCAACGTGAAAATAAAATATAAAAACTGTTTTCAGAGTTATTTGTAAATAGGACTAGCATCAGAATCCTCCGAATCATCAGCCTCATCTATTTTGGAAAAATCAGATTCATCAAATGAATCTTCAGCCAACAACAACTGTGCGAGAACGATGTTAGCATCACACGTAGGAATGCTACGTTTTCTAGGATGTGACATTTTAAGCGATCGAGCATTACTGTATTATGTAAATGAAAATACCACTACTAAAAGCAGAATACTGTAAATAGAATGATATCTTTTGTTTCTAAAGTTAATATACTAGAGCGATGCAAAAATAATAATAGAAGCGAGCTATTTCTTAGCAAAGTTATCTCTGGGTAAACACCACAGCGGCAAGTGCTGCCACTAAGTATTCTCAGGGCAATTGGAAAGACGACCATTTAAACAAAAAGTACTGTGTGCCATGCAGTGTCGAATGTTTGGGAAACAAAGATAAATAAGGAGATGAATAAGAAAGTAAATAAGAAACAAAATTCATCCATAAACTATCCCATTTCCACAATTTCTTTCCTTACTGAATTTTGACTGCACCATCTCCTTAAAAAAAAAAAAAAAAACTAGAAAAGAAATATCTACTCTAAAACCAGATTTTTGAATTTTGTCAAACTCTTGCTTTTGACTGGTTCAAATCATTTTCAGCATGACTATCCAGACGCCCTGCTTCTGACTCTACTGTAGTCTCCCGAGACTTTACACTTCACGATTCCCATGTTAGAACAAAAAATGAGTATATTTTCTCACTTTGTCTATTTTATGCCTCATTGCTCCTGGCTTTTGTCCCCCAGAAATTCACTTTCCACCTTTTTAAAAAGTATTATTATTATTCTTCCCCAGGTCAGGAGACACCTCCTCCTGGCATCTTTATTGAATTCCAGATGGAGACAGGGTTTTTTTTTCCCCTGTGCTCTCATGGCACTTCTTTATATATGTCTCTATCCATTAATGACTATATAGACATTGCTCATTGATATTTCTGCCTATCACTCTATACTGAAGCTACTTGAGGACTGGGATCAGTCCTTCATCAGCAGCATTTTTGTGTCCCCATCCTTTAGCTCAGGAGCTGGCAAATTATCACAACTACTAAGCTGTGCTATTGTAGCATCAAAACAGCCACTGGCAATACGTACACCAATGACCATGGTTATGTTCCAATAAAACTTTATTTACTGTGCTAGGCATCAGGCCAGATTTGGTTTGCTGGCCATAGACTGCTGACCCCTACTCTAGCATGTTGTTAATTACGTAGGGTCAAATAAATGTTGTGGAGTGCATGAAGGAATGACTGAATCTTCCACTTGTTTTTGTGCTTAAATTCCAAGTGGATAAAATGCTTAGTACTTATTCCTTCTAGAATAGGCCTGTTACATAACTTCCTTCTCCACTAGACATTGGTGTCTCATCCTGGATTGCCAGAGAAGTATTTGGAGCACCTTCCTTTGTTAACAAGTTTCTTAGTATCTGCTGCCTGTGTAACAGCATTCTTTTCCGTATATCTTGCTTTTTTGTTGACTTTCTGACCATTTGTCATAAAGTCCCATTATCTCTCTGTTGATAACATCCTGCATTGCCCATGATTTAGCAATAAGGACTCCATATCTTCTGTGTGCCTGGCATTGTGAAGCAGAATTGGATCAGACATAGTCTCTTCGTCATGCCCCAAAGGTCATGTGTGTCAAATAGAATTACAATCAGTTGTGAGGAATGAAAAAACATATTCCATTCACTTAAACAATCATGGAGTTTGTTTTTCTCAAACATCAATAACAGTCTGGAACTGTGCCAGGTTACTGACATTTTTAAGGAGTCTAGTTCTTCCAATATTCTGTTTTATGCTCCTGAGGCAAGGCCTTTGTCCTCATGTTCACAAGAGAGATGCTGAAAATCGAAGCATCATATCCACATTCCAGAAAGGGAGAAAGAGGCTAGAATACTCATTCATTACTACACAAGCCTCGTGTGTGAAATTTGCATCACATAACCATTCCTAATCGAAAGGCAGATTGGGAAAGAGTGGTAGCATCCTTTCAACTTCTATGTTGAAAGACATCAGGAACAAAGGTTTAAATGGATATTGAGTGAATTTACCTGCAGTATGTGTCACATCATGCAGCCTCTAAATATTGTTTTGCGAGACTGAATGTTTTATTAGACTTGCAAATTCTTCTATAATCTCCAGCTTTGACTAAACAATTTTCAGAATTTTCTTAAACATCATAAAATTTAATGTAAATTCAAACTATTTCATGTGCAAATGATCATTTTGTGTTTCTAGCTCTCCCTTTCTTTAACATCTTCACTGTAAAATCTCTTGACATTGAAACAAATTTCTCCTACTTGATCTAAATATTAGTACATTTTGTGATAAAACTCTACATGGAGGAAAGTATATGTTATAATATTTGATATTTGAAGAGCAATTTATATTTTCAGAGTACTTTAAAATCACGTATCCATTAATCTTATTTGAATATTATATTGACCCACTTTTCCTTTCATTATGGATAAAAAGCTTTTAGTAGAGAACTGCAGTAATTGAATGTTATAGTTAAGGAGATGAAACATTTCACATTCACTTTTCTATAATAAAATCTATTGAAAAATAACATGGTTGGGATAAAGTAGAAGAGAAGCTAAAGGGCAAAGGGAAATTTTATTTTCTTTTAGGGCTAGAACACCATCCTTTCTATGATCTGCACAGATATTTTAAAATTTCTGTCTTAGAGATTTTATTTTTAGCTCTATACAGATGTATAAGAATTTAATGTTTAGAAAGGACTCATCAGATGGGGAATGATAAATAAATGCTAAGCAATATCCCTTCACTTTCAAGAAAGTTATCAAAGATGCTTGCAATTTATTATTAAAAATCTCAATGATAATTTTAATAAATCCATTTAACTAGTAAGGTTAAAGTTATAGTTAAGAGCAAGTTTTCAATTTTTTTTGTAATAACAAATATAACATTATGCATTGTTTCATCTGTGTAAACTCAAAAACCTACAAATAACATATGAATATATATTATGGACACTATCCAAAGGTTCCCTTCTTCCCTGGTAAGATTTTTAAAATTCCCTCCTTTTTTGAATCTCTCCTTCCTTGTTCTATACAGTTTTTTTTTAAATTATTATTATAGAGTCAGCCTGTGACCTTGAATCAACATCTTGTCTAAATGAAAAATAATCTCTGAAAATGAGGTCTCTGATTGTTCCTTCAGATTGTTGCAATCAACTTTGGTATTAATAAAACAAACTTCTCAGTAAGATTTAGTGGACTTGAAATTAATCTCCATCATTACTTGATCTCTTTTTAAATTTTGAAATAATTTTACACTTACAGAAAAGTTTCACAAATACACTTCACTAGCTTCCCCTTATATTGGTATGCTGCAAAATTATAGTATAGAGGCATAACTCATTTGATAGCACTCCACAGATAATGCATTTCTTTTTTACAAATTGAATGCTTATGACAACCCTATGTCAAGCAAGTCTTATCAGTGTCATTTTTCTAACAGCATGTGCTCACTTAATGTCTGGGTCATATTTTGTTAATACTCACAATATTTCAAATTTTATTATTATAACTGTTATGGTGATCTATGATTAGTGATCTCTGATGGTACTCTAGTAATTGTTTAGAGGTGCCATGAACCGCGACCGTATAAGATGAATAACTTCATAGATAAATGTGTTCTGACTGCTCTAATGGCTAGCCATTGTGCCATCTCTCTCCCTGTAATCTGACCACCATATTTCTGGAGACACAACAGTACTGAAATTAGGCCAATTAAAGATTATCCAACAGCCTCTAAGTGTTCAAGTGAAAACAGAGCCACACATGTCTCACTTTAAATCAAAAGTTAGAAATGATAAAGTTTAGTGAAGAAGGCATGTCAGAAAATGAGAGAGGCCAAAAGCTAGGTTTCTTATGCCAGTTAGCCATGTGTGAATGCAAAGAGAAAGTTATTGAAGTATATTAAAAATGCTACTCCAGTGAACACGTGAATGACAAGAAAGTGAAATAGTATTATTGCTCATATGGAAAAAGTCTGAGTGGTCTAAACAGAAGATCAAGCTGATGCGGGGCAGGCAAGCCCCAGAGTGGGCCTTAGGCTGTGAGTGTTCTTGGTTTTGCCCAGGAAAGAAATTAAGGACAAGCTGGAGGTAGAAGAATCAGCTTTATTAAAGCAGTAGTGTTACATTTCCTATGGTTATAGCTCTGTGACTGCTCCTGCAGAACGATGCTAACCCACAGGCACAGAGTAGCAGCTCAGGGCAGTTTTGCAGTGACATTTATAGCCACTTTTAACAATATGTAGATTAAGGGACAGTTTATGCAGCAATCTCCATGGAAAGGGTAGTAACTTTTGGACCATCATGTCATCGCCATGGAAAGGGGCAGTAACTATGAGTGTTGCCATGGCAATGGTAACCCGACAAGGCACACTTGTGGATGTGACTTATAGAAAACTGCTTCTGCCCCAGACCTGTTTTAGCTAGTCTTCAGTTTGGTCCAGTATTTGAGCCCTACCTCTCGAGTTGAGTCCCACCTCCCATATAATTCCAATCTTAGAGATTAGGTATTCCTCCTCAAACTTAAGGGTCTATTAAAGGGTGGAGGTCTGTCTTCTGTAACTGCTTTCTGCTGAGCTTATGGGCATAGGCCCTGCCTAGCACTGGAGAAGTAAAAATCTCTGGATACCTGATATAAAGAGCTCAGAAGCAGGATACATTTATTCTCCAGGTCAGTAGATGGGATGGGTTGGAAGACTTGTACCAGCATTGTCTTTACCTGGAACTGTTGTAGCCTAAAAGACACAAATTTTACTAAGAGGTTTAACAAGCAAGGGGCCCAAATTTAGTAACAACAAAATAGCTACCAAAGGTCCTAGGAGAGGAAAAAAACTAGGTGAGACATGTGAAGACTTTTTTTTATAGTTGACCAGATATAGGTGGGTTAGTGCCATGGTTATATCTATGCAATCAGGTAGCTTACTTGCAAATCCTTTGATTGTTAATCTTAACTTGTCCAAAGTTGTTAATATATGTCCAGCATATTTTATTAATCACTGCACAGACTCCCCTTTATTCAGTGATCTAGTTTGGCTGTGTCCCCACTCAAATCTCATCTTGACTTTCCACATGTTGTAGGAGGGACCTAGTGGGTGCTAATTGGATCATGAGGCAACTCTTTCCCATGCTGTACTTGTGATAGTGAGTAAGTCTCATGAGACCTGATGGTTTTATAAAAAGGAGAGCTTACCTGCATAAGCTCTCTTCTCTTGTCTGATGTCATATCAGATGTATCTTTCAACTTCCACCATGATTGTGCAGCCTCCCCATCCATGTGGAACTGTAAGTCCATTGAACTTCTTTCTTATGTAAATTGCCCATTCTCAGTTATGTCTTAATTAGCAGCATGAAAATGAACTAATGCAGTAAATTCATACCAGTAGAGTGGGGCACTGCTGAAAATATACCCGCAAATATGAAAGCAACTTTGGAACTGGATAATAGGCAGAAGTTGTAACAGTTTGGAGGCTCAGAGGAGGACAGGAAACTGTGGAAAATGTTGGAGCTCCCTAGAGACTTATTGAATCACTTTGATCAAAATGCTGGTAATGATATGGACAATGAAATCCAGGCTGGGGTGGTCTCAGATGGAGATGAGAAATTTGTTGGGACCTGGAGCAAAGGTAACCCTTGCTATGCTTTAGCAAAGAGACTGGCAGCATTTTGTTCCTGCCCTAGAGATTTGTGGAACTTTGAATTTGAGAGAGACGATTTGGGGTCTCAGGCGGAAGATATTTCTAAGCAGGAAAGCATTTAAAAGATGACTTTGGTGCTGTTAAAGGCATTCTGTTTTATAAAAGAAGCAGAGCTTAAAAGTTCAGAAAAGTTGTAGCCTGACAATGTGATAGAAAAGAAAATCCCATTTTCTGAGGAGAAATTTAAGCTGGCTGCAGAAATTTGCATAAGCAATGAGAAGTTGAATGTTAATCCCCAAGACAATGGGGAAAATATCTGCAGGGCATGTCAGAGGTCTCCATGGCGGGCCCTCCCATCACAGGCCCAGAAGCCTAGGAGGAAAATATGGTTTAATGGGCTAGGTCATGGGTCCCCATGCTGTGTGCAGCCTAGGGACTTGGTGTCCTGTGTCCCAGCTGCTCCAGCTATGGCTGAAAGAGGCCAATATAGAGCTTGGTCCATGACTTCAGAAGGTGGAAGTTCCAAGCCTTGGTAGCTTCTACATGGTGTTGAGCCTGTGGATACACAGAAGTTTGGGATACAATTGAAGTTTGGGAACTTCCACCTAGATTTCAGAAGATGTATGAAAATGCCTGGATGCCCAGGCAGAAGTTTGCTGTATGGGTGGGGCCCTCATGAAGAACCTCTGCTAGGGCAGTGTGGAAGGGAAATATGGGGTCAGAGCCCCATACACAGTCTCTACTGACCACCTCCTGGGGGAGCTGTGAGAAGAGGCCACCATCCTCCAGACTCTAGAATGGTAGATTCATCAACAGCTTGCACCTGGAAAAGCCACAGACACTCAATGCCAGCCCATGAAAGTAGCCAGGAGGAAGGCTATACCCTGAAAAGCCACAGGTGGGAGTTGCCCGAGACCATGGGAACCCACCTCTTGCATCAGTGTGACCTGGATGTGAGATATGGAGTGAAAGGAGATCATTTTGGAGCTTTAAGATTTTACTGCCCTGCTGGATTTTGGACTGACATGGGGTCTGTAGTCCCTTTGTTTTGGCCATTGTCTCCCATTTGGAATAGCTGTGTTTACCCAATGCCTGTACCACCATTGTATCTAGGAAGTAATTAACTTGCTTTTGATTTTGTAGGCTCATTGCCTTGTCTCAGATGAGACTTCGGACTGTGTACTTTTGAGTTAATGCCAAAATGAATTAAGATTTGTGGGGATTGCTGGGAAAGCATGATTTATTTTGAAATGTGAGGACATAAAATTTAGGAGATGTCAGGGGTGAAATGATATGGTTTGGCTGTATCTCCACCCAAATCTCATCTTTGAATTGCCATGTGTTATGGAAGGGACCCAGGGGGAGGTAATTGAATCATGGGGGCAGGACTTTCCAGTGCTGTTCTCATGATAGTAAGTAAGTCTAATGAAATCTGATGGTTTTATAAGGAGAAGTTTCTCTGCCTGCTGCCATACATGTAAAACATGACTTGCTCCTCCTTGCCTTCCACAATGATTGTGAGGCTTCCCCAGCCAGGTGGAACTGAAAATCCACTGAACCGCTTTCTTTTGTAAATTGACCAGTCTCAGGTATGTCTTTATCAGGAGTGTGAAAATGGACTAATACACTTGCTGTTGTCTCCATATAACATGAGGATCTCTATAGGTGATTTCAGTTAGCCCAAGTTTATCAAATGCCTAGTGTCCTTTCCCTTTCAGTTTCCCACTTTCTATAGATATCAAGGTGTTATAAAATATAAAAGCAGGTTACAAGTTTCAAGTGGGCAGTTGGATGTTGAGGCTAAATTCTAAAGAAAGTAAGGGTTGGGCAGAAAGGGAGGAAACAGCATTGCCCAAAGGGAGACCTCAGAAGCCCTAACTTGGTAGGAAGCATACCTAGTGGCAGAGACACTGAAAAAGATATTCAGGTGAGTACTTGTCTACTGCTTCAGGTGGCTGTTCATCAGGCCAAGAGCCTGGAAACTTCCAGTCTTTAACCAAGCAGGTCTTGAGCCAGGCAGTTATAAGAGAGCTCACAAAAAGGAACTAGGAAAATACTTCTAATAGGGTAGAAAAAGGCAAGACCAATATTCCCCTAGTTGAAGGGGTATAACCCAAATCCAAGAGGAAATGTTAACACCAAATACTGCAGAGCATCTGGGGGGCTGCCAAAATACCAATGCTGAAAATTCAGAATGCCTGAGTTTCAGCCAATGAGGATCTCCTCGTCAATGCGGAAAACCCTGGAGTACCCAGGGAGTGGCTAACAGTGAACCAAAGACCAAGTAGGGGTCACAGAATGACATTACTCTGGCATTCCAGAGTCAACACAATGTGGTACCTCTCACAACCAATGGTCTTGCCTCAAAAAATTGCTCACACACAACAAAAAGTTAAAAGCAAACATAAGAATGCACACATTTTAGGACTGAAAATAATATGACATCAGAAGGTGAAGGAGTGACAAAGATGTGCTTTGGGGCAAACAATGAAACTGATCATCTAGCCAAAGACTTTTATTTTACTTCCTAGTTCTCCCTGTACTATAAGGTGTGGGTAGAAGGGGCTCTCACCCAATTACCAGACCAGGCATAATGCTGACTGATCTTCCACATGGGACCCAAGTGAATATCTCCCCAGAATCCCTCAGCTCAAGTAGGCTTGGCTGTCATGGTAGGAGGGGCCTGTGTGGGGCTGGTAACCCACCAGGCTGCTGGACAGAGTGGTGGGTATCAGGCTTACCTGTCTTATCAGCTCCACTGCCTGCTAGGGAAAATGATGGCTCTTAAAAGAACCTTAGGTTAGTGTTATAGCTTAATGCTACAGCTCTGCTTGGCTTCCTCTCCAGTCGTCGTCCTGCTTACTGCTGTTGCGTGGATTGCAGTCCTGTTGACTGATATTCCACCAATCCTCATCCCACTGACTGCCATCATGACAATCAGTGTCCAGCTGATCCCCAGGTGCCACTAGCCACTTGTTGACTGCTGCCTCACTGACTGCCACTCACAACTGCCCCTTTGCCACTGACCACTCTCTGACTGCCCCTTGCTGATCGCCAGTTGCCGCCTTGTCATTGCCTTGTCATCTCTCATGATGCTATCTTCTTTCTTCACCTCATGCCAGGTGAGGTGCTATAGAGACATACCTGAAACTCGATAATTTTAATAAGCTCATGGTTCTGCGGGCTATTCAGGCTTCTGCTTCTAGGGAGGCCTCAGGAAACTTGCAATCATGGCAGAAGGAGAAGGGGAAGCAGGCACAGTCATCACATGGCTGAGAGGAGAGACAGAGTAAAGGGAGAGGAGCTACACACTTTCAAACAACCAGATATTATGAGAACTCTCTCACTATCATGAGACCAGCAAGGAGGAAATCCACCCCCATGATCAAAGCACCTCCCACAAGGCCCCTCCCCCAACATTAGAGATTACAATTCAACATGAGATTTGGGTGGGGACACAGAGCCAAACCATATCAGGTGCCAAGCTGATGCAGGGCAGGGGAACTCCAAGGTGGGGGTTAGCCCCTGAAAGAAATCCAAGGGCAAGCCAGTGGTATTAATAGAAAAAAATCAACTTTATTAAAGCAGCAGTGTTACAGCTCTGGTGGTGTTACAGCTCTGTGAGTAGGGTTACCTGTAGGCAGATAGTAGTTACCTGCAGAGCAGGGTTACCCTGTAGGCAGACAGTAGCAACTCAGGACAATTTTGCAGTGACACTTATACCCACTTTTAATAACACACAGATTTAGGGGTGGTTTATGCAGAAATTTCTAGGGAAGGGCCAGAAACTTTTGGACCATTAAGTTATTTGCCATGGAAAGGGGCAATAACTCCTGGGTGTTGCCATGACAATGGTAAACTGACATGGCGCACTGGTGGGCATATCTTATGGAAAATTTCTTCTGCCTCGACCTGTTTTAGCTGCTCCTCAATTTGGTCTGGTGTTGAGTCCCGCCTTCTACCTCAACCTCTGGAGTTGAGTTCCGCCTTCTACCTCAAAACCAGCCACAGCACTCCCTTAAGCCAAAGCCTAATCTAAAGCAAAGTCCTAACTCTCTTCAGTTTTATACAGGCTGACAGAGGAAAGGAAGCTGCAGAAGAAAATTTTGAAGCTAGCAGAGTTGGTTCATGAGATTTAATAAAAGAAACCATCTCTGTAACACAAAAGTGCAAAGTGAAGCAGCAAGTGCTGATGTAGAAGCTGCAGCAAGTTAGCTAGAATATCTAGCTAAGTAAGATCATTGAGGAAGGTTGGCCACAGGAAACAACAGGCTTTTAATGTAGATGAAACAGCCTTATATTGGAAAAAGATGTCATTTAGAACTTTCATAGCTAGAGAGGAAAGACCATGCCTGGCTCAAAGATTGAAAGGACAGGCTGACTCTTTTATTAGGGGCTAATAGAACTTGCGAGTATAAGTTGAAGCCAATGCACATTGACCATTTCAAAAATCTCAGGACCCTTAAAATTATGCTAAATCTACTCTGCCTCTGTTCTATGAATATGATAACAAAACCTGGAGGACAGCACATCTGTTTACAGCATGTTTTACTGACTATTTTAAGTCCATTGTTGAGAACTACTGCTCAGAAGAAAAGATTCCTTTCAAAACATTACTGCTCATTAACAATGTCCCTGGTCACCCAAGACTTCTAATGGCAATGTACAAGGAGATTAATGTTGATTTCATGTCTTCTAACACAACATTTTTTCTGCAGCTCATGGATCAAGAAGTAATTTAGACTTTTAGATCTTATTTAAAAAAATATATTCTGCAAGGTCATAGGTGTCATAATAGTTGTTTCTGTGGTATATTGGTCAAAGTTAATTGAAAATCTTTTGGGAAGGATTCACCATTCTAAATTCTGTTAAGAACATTGAAGATTTATGGGAGGAAGTTGAAATAACATTAGCTAAAGTTTGGAAGATGATTTCAACCCTCTCGGATGACTTTGAGGGTTCAAGACTTCAGGTTAGGAATAACTGCAGCTGTGGTGGAAATAGCAAAAGAACTAAAATTTGTGGGACCTGAATATGTGTCTGAGTTTCTGCAGTCTTATAATGAAGTATTAATGGATAAGGAGTTGCTCCCTGTGGGTGAGCAAAGTGGTTTCTTGAGATGGAATCTACTCCTCATGAAGATCATTGAAATAACAACAGGCTGGGTACAGTGGCTTGCACCTGTAATCCCAGCACTTTGGAAGGCTGAGGTGAGTGGATCACGAGGTCAGGAGATCAAGACCATCCTGGCTAACACAGTGAAACCCCGTCTCTACTAAAAATACAAAAAAAATTAGCCAGGCATGGTGGAGGGTGCCTATACTCCCCAATACTCAGGAGACTGAAGCAGGAGAATGGCGTGAACTTGGGAGGCGGAGCTTGCAGTAAGCCAAGATCAGGCCACTGCACTCCAGCCTGGGCGACAGAGTGACACTCCTTCTAAAAAAATAATAAAAATAAAAAGGAAAAATTTAGAATATTCTATAAACTTAGTCGATAAAAGCAGTACCAGGGTTTGAGAGGATTTACTCCAGTTTTGAAAGAAGTTCTACTGTGAGTAAAATGTTATCAATCACGTGCTACAGAGAAATCTTTTGTGAAAGGAAGACTAAATTGATTTGGCAAAGTTCTTTGTTGGCTGATTTTTTAAAAAATTGCCACAGTCATCTCAACCCTCAATAACCACACTCTGATCAATCAGTAGCTATCAATGTTGAGGCAAGACCCTCTACCAGCAGAGAGATAAAACCTGACTGAGTGCTCACATGATTTTTGGCAATTTTTCGCAGTAAAACTTTTTTAAATTACAGTACAAACTTTTTTTTAATATAATGCTTTGTGCACTTAATAGACTACATTGTAGTGTAAACATAAATTTATATGCACTGGGTAACCAAAAAAAATTGTGTGACTTCCTTTATTGAGATATTCACTTTATTGCAGTGGTCTAGAAAGCAACCTGCAACATCTTGCAGATATGCCAGTGATTACCCAAACTAAAAAATTAACATTCATAGAATTCCATTATCTAAACTAAAGGCCTTTTTTGTTATTCCAGGATCATGCATTCCATGAGCCCACATTATATCTTTTAGTTGATTTACTTATCCTCCTCCAATCTGTGACAGTTTCTCAGTCCTTCCTGTTTTTTTGGAGACAGTCTCACTTCCTCACCCAGGCTGGACTGCAGTGGGGTGATCAATCACAGCTCACTCCAGCCTCCACCACTTGGGCTCAAGCCATCTTGCTTTAGCCTTCCAGATGCCACCACACCTGTCTAATTTTTTAATTTTTTGTAGAGATGGAATCTCACTATGTGCCCAGGCTGGTGTGAAACTCCTGGCCTCTCAAAGTGCTGAGATTACAGGCATGAGCTACTATGCCTGGCCCTATTTTTCTTTAATGACATTGGCACTTTTGATGAGTAGTCATCAGTTCTTTGTAGACTATCTCTTCATTTGATTTTATGTAACATTTTCTTGTTATTAGATTAAGGTTATATATTCTTTGGCCAAGATTACTGCATACATTATATACCTTTCATAATGCATGATATCAGCAAGTACTTGATATTAATATATCTTAGCACTGGCAATGTTAACATTGATCACTTGGTTTAGTTGGTATCTACAAGACACTCCACTGTAAAGTTACTGTATCCTTCTTTGTCATTAATAAATGTTCTAGGAGAGATACTTAAGAACATGCAAAAGCCCGACTTTATTCTTACCCATTAGCTTTAACACCCATCAGTGAGCCTTAGCTACAAGTGTGATCATAGTGTTCTAATTATATTTTCTATTGTCTTCATTTCTTCTACATTTATTAATTGGACTTCTTTCGAAGGAAGAGCTAGTATTTTTCCTTTATTTACTTACTTATTTAAGACTTTATTATGCATTAGTGTATATCTATTTTATTCTGTGGTTTACATTCTGCTACTGTTATTATATTGTTAGTAATGTTTTTTCAACTTTGGCTATTGGGAACCCTTTCATGTTGATTCCTGTGCTTTTTGGAATGCTCCTATACATTTTTGTGTACTTTCTTTTTGATATCACAAGATTCTCCAGGATATCGTATATTTCCCTGTCCTAGCTTTGAAACCAACCAGTTCTCTAAAGATCTTGTTTATTTTTATTGTGGAATAATTTTTGTTAATTAACATTTATGTTCTGGGTGTGCCCATTGCTACTGGGATATCTTTGCATCTAGAATTTCTCAGTGAATAGAGCTTGGAAATGCATGTATGTATACTAAACCCATGCATACATACATCCATATATTTCTTTCTAAATCTATCTTCCTGTATATGTACTTTAAAGCCACAAATTTACATTAATACCTCGATTAAATGCAATGTTACAAGATGTATTTTAGCTATCCTTCTTTCCTTATTTACCACTTTTTTTTCTGACAATGTGAAAACCTGACTCTCATGATAAGATACATTTACTTATTTGTTCAACTCTAGCATATTCTTAACAGAGTTTCAGAATTCTAATCCTTACCCCAGTGAGAAAAAAATTTACAAACCCTGAAACCATTTCTAATAGAATATTTTATCAGGTAAGTGCAGTTAGTTTACTTTTGGTATTATGCTTTAAAATCATCACAGAGTAATCATTAAATGTGTAGGGAAATAAACTTTTTTTTTTTTTTGCTATTTTAAAATAATATACTCTATTTTAAAGGAAAAAATTTAATGTGAAGCTAATTGTATTCTTATGTGTTATACATTTTGATGTAAGTAAAATCCCTTTCCTATAGATTTTTCAGTAAAGAGAGGAAAAGAGCCTTGAGTATGTTACAACATGATTCTTTTCCACTTTCTAACTTAGCTCCTACGGAGGTAGAGTAGAAATGCCCTTGATTAATTTCAGTGAACTTTCATGCTCGCTCCATGGGAAAATCTGAACAAATGAGCATACCTTTAGACTTTCAAGCACAATGGAGTAAAAATGTACAAATCATTGCCATTATTATAATTGCACTACTATGCCATATTGAATGATGTTGGTGAATTAGCATTACATTATAAGGGCTAACTTAGTGTATGAATAATCTATTACATTTTTACAGAATAAATGAAAATGGAAATAATGGGCAGCATTAAATTAAAAATGCAGTGCATGCATACATTTAAGTATTATATACCAATATTCAGATAGATGCTGACACGTTTTATTGATTTTTGCTCCTTTTGTTCATGAAAGGTCAATTTTATATGAACTGTTTAAAAAGAAGCTTTTCTTTTCCTAGGCAAGAAATAGATTAGAGAAATTTTCACATTCTGATGTCTATATAAGCATATTTATTTTAACTTCTAATAATATACTGGCTTAAAAATCTAGTTTTCAGCCATATTTCTATTTGATTAAAATAGAAGTTCTCTCACAGACAAGAGTTTATAATAAGGAAACAGATTATAGAGGGAGAAAAGCACAGCTTCGCCTACATATGTAAGATGAGATGGCAGAAATTAATGACCAAATACGTAGAAAAATATTTTATCCGACAGCATTTTGTTCTATTGCTTTGTGTCCCAATGTGTCTTAGGCACCATTGCCAATTCTTTCTCTTAAAACTGATACAATAGAAGGTAAATCACCAGTCATTAAACTCTGAGACAAAAATCTTCCTGAAACTCTCAAACACTGGAAAGAAAATGTTAATAAATTCAACCCATCAGTTAAATTTTAGTTCTAATAATGTATGGAGAAATACATCAATTATTACTTCTCTAAACAAAAATAAAAGTGATAAGATATAATATTAATCTAGTACATTTTAGTTATTTAAAATCCTTGAGGAAACTTAATCAGAAATGTCAATTAAAACATATTATTTTTGGCCGGGCGCGGTGGCTCAAGCCTGTAATCCCAGCACTTTGGGAGACCGAGGCAGGTGTATCACGAGGTCAGGAGATCGAGACCATCCTGGCTAACATGGTGAAACCCCGTCTCTACTAAAAAATACAAAAAACGAGCCGGGCGAGGTGGCGGGTGCCTGTAGTCCCAGCTACTCCGGAGGCTGAGGCCAGAGAATGGCGTAAACCCAGGGGGCGGAGCTTGCAGTGAGCTGAGATCTGACCACTGCACTCCAGCCTGGGCGACAGAGCGAGACTCCGTCTCAAAAAAAAAAAAATATTACTTTTATATTTTTGAATTGAAATAATCCTAAAATATTCTTACCTAAATATCTTATGAATTCTCAAAGACAGAATGTAAAAATAATCTCAACATTAACCATCCTAATTTATTTACAATTTTGTATTAAATATCTACTCTGTAGCAGACACTTTTCTGGAGGGGAGGAGGGTTGCTGGGAAGTTTCTTCAGCTGAGTAAGGAATCCAGATACATTCCTATAAGGTAGTTTAGTAACCACAGTCTATCAAGAAGCTTGTACATTTAGAAGGAATGTCTTTGCATTCAGGCAGGTAGTAAATTGCTAATCCAGCAAAGTCCATCAAATGAGAGACTACTGGCTTAAGCAAACAATGCCAGAGGGGTTGGTAGGGCAAAACCCAGACAAACACCACCTATCCCAAAGGTACACTGAGGTCCTGGAAGTGAAGTGTCCATGACAGAGGGATGCTCACATGACCAAAACCTTGAGGAGGATCACAGATAGGTTTAGAGGAGGACTGGTGGAAAGGAGTACAGCTGAGGATGAAGACAAACATGAGGCGGTAATAAGAAAAAGGAAGTTTTGCTGGGTTTAGAATCTGAGAAAAGATGAATGTTTTCAAGGAAACACTATTGATTTCAGACTTTTTATGTATTTGTTCTTTCCTGAAAAATAATTTTAAAATAATATTTGTTGCTAATGCTTATGTAGTGCTTACTCTGTACCAGACACTAAGAACTTTAGAATCACAGGCACAGCAATCCCATGGAAAATTAATAATTTTAACCCTAATTTAAGGAGGGAATGCATGGACATACATGAAAGGTTTGAGTAACTTGCAGAAGCTACATGATTAGCAAGTCGTACTAGGATTCCATCTCATGGTATCTGGCTCCAATCTTTTCTCTTGTGTACTGTGATATATTATTTTTCAAATATTTGGCT
Organism: Colobus angolensis palliatus; assembly: GCF_000951035.1. Taxonomy (NCBI): domain Eukaryota; kingdom Metazoa; phylum Chordata; class Mammalia; order Primates; family Cercopithecidae; genus Colobus; species Colobus angolensis. Next base: position 340,073 of record NW_012116243.1, on the reverse strand, counting down.
TTAACTTACTGTTATTTCTACCATCAAAAGTGCAGAAAAGTTAAATTGTGCTGTTCTGGACGTTAGAAAGGATTTGTTCAATAGCTATAAACTTTATTAGAAGTTTATTTTAGTTATTTAATTTTTTATTAGTTATTTTATTAGTTATTAGTTTTTTAGTTATTTATTTAAGTTATTTAACTATTAGAAGAAATATTTTCATGAGATAAAAGTGGATACATATTAATCACCATGTCTTCCTTAGTTCCCTTCTTCTTTCCTACCTTCCTCCATTCTTCATTTCTTCTTTCCTTGTTTTATTTCTTTTTTTCTCAGATAAGTTTTCCTTTTGCTTTTAGCTGTATTTGCAATAACCTGCAAAAAATATTAACATGGGAAAATAAAAATGTCTCAATGATATAGTCATTCATTAAACTTATTAAGCTGGATGTTTCCCAAAATGGATCTGTGTGTGTATGAGAAACAGATTAATAATCCAGGGTGGCTTACCAATAAACTCTTAAACCGCCAGAAAATATCTAAAAACTGCTTCAGTTAGTCTGAAATATGAAATGTGAAGTATTTGTTGAGTTCTGGTTGGAGCCCCTATTGGTGATTCTCTCTGTAACAGTGGCCATAATTCCTACTTCTGAGTCATCTGCATTTTGCTGTTCTCTGTTTATGTGTGCACACGTGTGTGTGTGTGAAATAGCATTTAAAATAGATGGATTAAATTTCTTTCAAAGATGAGTATATACAACGTGACTCTTCAAATACCAAGTCAGTGTGGAGTCTATAATCTTTGAATCATTGAGTTCCTGAGTTTTAATTAAAAGACCAAGAAAATACTTTCTTCTCAGTTCATTCATTTTTATTTGCAGCCAACCTCATGCCTAACTCTTTCTCAATATATTTTACTAATGATCCAGGCAATACCACAGAAAGAATTATGACATAATTTTCTATAAAATCTCACTCTTAAAATAAAATTTCTTCTCTTTGCCTATCGCGGACAAATATTACCAAAAATCTTTCCTACCTGATTGATTCTTCCCAGCATAGGTACAGCAAAGACATGGGTAAAAAAGACCTTCTAACAGGGCTGAGACATTTGACCCACTTCAGCTGTGCTCTGCCTCGCCTCATGATTTAAAAAATCAATGGTATATCAGCTTAGTAGTCACTGATCCATGAGGTAATTGCACCTTCTAATGTCTTCAGCACAAAGCTTCTGAAATGGACAAAGCCAATGACCAGAGGGTAAAAAACATGTTTTGTTTGTCTTGTTTTTTTCCAACTTTGTGACCAAATTGAGAAATAATCATCTCTGTTTGTATTTCTGAAGGAAAAATAATATTTGCCTTGGAGGTGTAAGCCACTATTAAAAAACTTTTATTATACTAAGATTATTATTCTTTTAAAAAACTGGCTTTATTGTCCTACATATTATAGTTACCTGCAAAACGTGTGTGTAGGCTTCTAACCTAATTCATTAAAAAAGTACTCTGGATTTCATTACGGAGAACTGAGCACTTCATTTATTTGTTAAATATGGTGGGAAATGATCCCCACTGCTTTTGTTATGCTGCTTAGAGACATCTTAACTAACTAGATAGGAATTCTTCTTTAGAAAAGAGATGTGGGCTTAAGTAAATATTAAACAAATTGAATATTAACACACAGGGAGAAAGTAAGATTGATGATCTGACAAAACATTAATTAAAAGAAGGAACATTGCCAAGATTTTCTTGTATAATTCAATTCCACATAATTCAAAAGCAAAATTAATTTACTGTTCCTTATTTGACAACAAAGAGTGAGTTTCGTACTGATTTTTTTTTAATGTGTGCACACATGACATGGTAAAACTCTGTAATCGGAAACATGGTTGCTTAACCTCAGAGGTTTGCATTTAAATTCCAGAATTCCATAGAGACAAAACATTTCTTTGAAATGAAATGAGTTTATACTTATTTCTCCAGGTTCCTAGGCATATGCAAACATCAAATACCAATTTCCGTATTAATTAAAGGAAATAACCCTAACATATTTGGCAGTTTTTACGTTGAGCAGTTGCCAGTTTGCACAGCCCAACATATGCTGAATTTTTTATATAAAGTGATTTATTACAAAATTTACCAATGATGGCTGACACTTTTTAAAAGTTTATTTGCCCAAGTATTAACAGTTTGAAAGATTAAATATCATTATGTATTATAATGCTGAGTATACTTACTAATTTAATACTGAGAAAACTTGAAAATTGTTTCACATCACTGTCATTTCAAAAATGTTATTTCCACAATAGAGATGTAGATGATTATTTTATTAACTTCCTGTCTTTATCTCTTTCAAGTATAGTTAAAAGTAATGAATCTTTTTGGGTTTCCAATGTTGACACTCAACTAAAATGTAAATAAATATGGCTTAGTAGGCTGGACGTGGTGGCTCATGCCTGTAATCCCAGCACTTTGGGAGACCGAGGCAGGTGTATCACGAGGTCAGGAGATCGAGACCATCCTGACTAACATAGTGAAACACCATTTCTACTAAAATACAAAAAATTAGCCGAGCACAGTGGCACACGCCTGTAGTCCCAGCTACTGGGGAGACTGAGGCAGAGAAATTGCTTGAACCTGGGAGGTGAAGATTGCAGTGAGTTGAGATTGTGCCATGGCACTCTAGCCTGGTGACAGAGCAAGACTCCATCTCAAATATATATATATATTATATATATTTTATATATATTATATATATAAATGACTTAGTATATTGATCTGTTAAAATTTCCTATGATTCCATTTGAATTGCATAACTTAACGGAAATGTAATTTACTCATCTATAACAAAGGAACATTTTATCTCATTCATAATGTATATAGTTTTCTTACTCTTCCTTTTCACATTGAGAGTCATTTAAGCCTGACTTGTAACAGCCATATAATGGAACATTATGAAGCTCTTGGACAGTGAGGCATAGCTGCATATCCTCTTTAAGAACACGACCAAGATATATTAAGTGGAGCAGATGAAGTGCTACATAGTGTGTGTGGTAGAACAATATATGTCAGTGCTGTTGAATATGGTAGCCACTAGCCCCATGTGGCTTCTCAGCATGTGACATGTGGCTAGTTCAAATTGAGATGTGCTCTAAGTATAAAACATACCAAATTTGATGACAATATTCAAAACATCAAACACCTCAGTGATGCCTTTTGATAATTTCTTGTGGAAAATGTAATATTTGGGATAATTGGGTTAAATAAAATACATACTTAATTTTTTTAAATGTTATTTCCAAACAATCTTCTTTTCTGTGGAAGACTTCAGACAATAATTTTTGAAAATATTTAATTTTTCTGTATGATAAGTTTTTATTCCAAAGTCATGGCTAAATGTATAGCAATTAAGTGATGCTGAAGAGAACACTCCTCAAACTTCTAAATATCTAGAAACAGACCTCTCTGCAACACACATTTGAATTTTCTAAGAAACTGGTTAGCACTGATGTAGCTTAGAAGATGTAACATCATGGCAAACTTTTGAACTTTAAATTTCCCACCCTATCAATCAGAAAAACCCCAGGACCAGATGGATTCACTGTCGAATTCTGCCAGATATATAAAAAAGGAGTTGGTACCATTCTTACTGAAACTATTTCAAAAAACTGAGGGGGAAGGAATCCTCCAAAACTCATTATATTAGGCCAGTGTCACCCTGATACCAAAACCTGGCAGAGATACAACAAATAAAAGAGAAAACTTCAAGACAATATCCTTGATGAACATAGGTGTAAAAATTCTCAACAAAATACTGGCGAACCAAATCCAGCAGCATATCAAAAAGTGAATCCACCACAATCAATTAGGCTTTATCCCTGGGATGCAACGTTGGTTCATATTACACAAATCAGTAAATGTGCTTACCATATGAAACTAAAAACAAAGACCACATGATCATCTCAATAGATGCAGAAAGGGCTTTTGGTAATATTAAACATTCCTTCATGTTAAAAAAAAAATCCTCAACAAACTAGGCATTAAAGAAAACATACTTAAAAATAATGAGTCATCTATGCCAAACCAACAGCCAAAATCATCCTGAATAAGTAGAAACTGGAAGTATTCCCCTTGAGAACCAGAATAAAACAGGGATGCCCACTCTCACCACTCCTATTCAACATAGTACTGGAAGTTATATCCAGAGCAATCAGGCAAGAGAAGAAATAAAAGGCATGCAAATAGGAATACAGGAAGTCAAATTATCTCTGTTTGCAGATGATATCATTTTATATCTAGGAAACCCCTCAGTCTCTGCCCAAAAGCTCCGAGATCTGATCAACAACTTCAGCAAAGTTTCAGAATACAAAATTAATGCATATAAATCAGTAGTATTTCTATACACCAATAATGTCTGAACTGAGAGCCAAAGCAAGAATGCGATCCAATTCACAATAGCCAAAAAGGAATAAAATACCTAGGAATTCAGCTAGCCAGGGAGGTAAACAATCTCTACAATGAGAATTATAAAACATTGCTGAAAGAAATTAGATATGACATAAACAAATGGAAAAACATTCTATGCTTATGGATAAGAAGAACCAATAATTTTAAAATGACCATATTCCACAAAGCAATTTGCAGATTTTATGACATTTCTATCAAACTAATAAAGACATTTTTCACAAAATTAGATAAAAACAAAACTATTTTAAAATTGATATGCACCTTGAAATAGCTTGAATAACCAAGAGAATTCTAAGCAAAAATAACAAAGCTGGAGGCATCATGTTACCTGACCACAAAGTACACTACAAGGCTATAGGAACCAAAACAGCATGGTACTGGTACAAAAACAGACATATATATCAATGGAACAGAATAGAGAGCCCAGAAATAAAGCTGTACACTGATAACTACCTGATCTTTGACAAAGTCAACAGAATCAAGTAAAGAGTAAAGGATTCCCTATCTAATAAATGGTGCTAGGATAACTGGCTGGCCATATGCAGAAGATAAAAGCTGGACCCCTTCCTTATACCATATGCAAAAATTTACTCAATTTGGGTTGAAGACTTAAACATAAAACCTAAATCTATAAAAACTCGGGAAGATAATTTAGGAAATACCATTCTGGACATGAGCCCTGGCAAAGATTTTATGATAAAGATACTAAAAGAAATTGCAACAAAAACAAAAATTGAGAAACGTGATCTATTTAAACTAAAGAGCTTCTGCACAGCACACAAAAAAATTCAGGAACAACAACAACAACAACAAAACCTATCAGCAGAGCAAACAGGCCATCTACAAAATGGGAGAAAATATTTGCAAACTATACATCTGACAAAAGTCCAATAGCTAGAATCTGTAAGGAACTCAAAAGATTTAAAACTGAATTACCATTCAACCCAGCTATTCCATTATTGGCTATATACCCAAAAGCGTATAAATCATTCTACCATAAAGACATATGCGTGTGTATGTTTATTACATCATTCTTTACAATAGCAAAGACACAGAATCAACCTAAATGCCCATCAATAGTAGACTGAATAAAGAAAATGTGATACATATACACATTGGAGTATTATTCAGCCACAAAATGAAAGATACCATGTTCTTTGCAGCAACATCGATGGAGATAGAGGCTGCCATGCTTAGCAAACTAATGCTGAAACAGAAAATCAAATACTGCAGTTTCTCGCATATTGTGAGAGTGAAACACTGAATACACATGGGCACAAAGAAGGGAACAACAGACACTGAGGTCTACTTGAGGATGAAGGGTAGAAGAAGGGAAAGAATTGAAAACTACCTATCACTGGAATAATAATGGAAATATGTAAGGAGCTCAAATAACTGTATAGGAAAAAAGTCTAACGATTCAACCAAAAAATGGACAAAAGATTTAAATAGATTAAAAAGAATACATACAAATAGCAAAAATGCATATAAAAAGGTGCTCAACATCAGAAATGCAAATCAAAACTGCAAAGGGGTGTCATCTTAACCCACTTATAGTGGCTTATATCCAAAAGATAGAAAATAGGCCGGGCGCGGTGACTCAGCCTGTAATCCCAGCACTTTGGCAGGCTGAGGTGGGTGGATCACGAAGTCAGGACTTTGACAACAATCTGGCCAACATGGTGAAACCCCGTCTCTACTAAAAATACAAACACTTATCCGGGTGTGATTGTGTGCACCTGTAATCTCACCTACTCGGGAGGCTGAGGCAGGAGAATCACGTGAACCTGGGAGGCGGAGGTTGCAGTGAGCCGAGATCACATCACTCCACTCCAGCCCAGGCAACAGTGCGAGACTCCATCCCCCACCCCCCCCCAAAAAAAAAAAAACAGAAAGAAAAAAGATAGATAATAACAAATGGAGAGAAGTGGAGAAAAGAGAATCCTTGTACACTGTTGGTGGGAATGTAAATTAGTACAGCTGCTATAGAAAACAGTTTGGAGGTTCCTCAAAAATCTAAAAATAGGAAATCATATGATCCAGCAATCCCACTGCTGGGCATTTACCCCAAAGAAAGAAAATCAGTATATTGAAATGATATCTGCACTCCAGTGTTTGCCGCAATACTGTTTACCATAGCTAAGGTTTGAAAGCAACCTAAGTGTCCATCAACAGATGAATGGATAAAAAGAAATGTGGTACTTATACACAATGAAACACTATTCTAGCCATAAAAAAAATAAAACCCTATTACTTGCAACAATATGGATGGAACTGGAAGTCATTATTTTAAGTGAAATAAACCAGGCACAGAACGAGGAACATCACATGTTCTCACTTATTTGTGGGATCTAAAAATCAAAGCAATTGAACTCATGGAGATAAAGTATAGAAGGATGGTTTCCAGAGTCTGGAAAGTGTAGTGAGGGCCTGGGATAGTTATGGGGTACAAAAAAAAAAAAAATACAAAGAATGAGTAAGACATACTCTTTGATTACACAACAGGGGATTATAGTCAATAATAATTGTACATTTAAAAATAAAAGAGTGTAATTGAATTGTTTTAACACAAAGGACAAATGCTTGAGGGGATCGATACCCCATTCTCCATGCTGTGATTATCACACATTGCCTGCCTATATCAAGACATGTTATATACACCATAAATATATGTGTCTATTATGTACCTACAAAAATTAAAAATGAAAAAATTGATGTGAAAAAAAAAGATAAGCTACCTATGTGGTACTACGCTTACTACCTGGGTGTTCAAATAATATGTACACCAAATTCCTATGGTACACCATTTACCCATATAAGAAATCTGCACATTGAACCTAAAATAAAAGTTAAAAAAAAAAAAAATCCAGCTTGGAAATACTGTTCTTAGAAAGAGAATGTTAGAATGGAAAAGGAACTTTGAAAAGTTGCTTAATTTGGCTCCATCAGAAATCAGAACTGGGGAGTAAACTCAGACTAAAATAATTACTAAATTAGGGAGTACAATCCCAGGGAAACAGAATACAAGAGAAAACAATGAAGCAGGGAAGAAGGAAGTCAATAAACAGATGTAGTACTGAGCTGCTACCTCATGGAGCTAAGTCAAAATGATTTCTAATTGGTGATATAATTAGGATTTGTGTTCCCACCCAAATCTTATCTTGACTTGTAATCCCCAGATATTGAGGGAGAGACCTGGTGGGAGGTGATTTGGTCATGGGGGTAGTTTCCCCCATGCTGTTCTTGTGATAGTGAGTGAGTTCTCATGAGATCTGATGTTTTTATAAGTGTTTGACATTTCCTCCTACACATGCACTCTTCTCTCTCCTGTCACCACATAAAGAAGGCCCTTGCTTCCGCTTTGGCTTCCACCATGATTGTAAGTTTCCTGAGGCTCCTTGACATGTGGTACTGTGAGTCAAGTAACTTCTTTTCTGTATAAATTACCCAGTCTCAGTTATTTCTTTATAGACTAATGTAGCTGGAGACTTCTGAAAGGCTGTAGGATTACTGGTCCCAGGGAAGTCCATGGTGAGGCGGGGCAGAGAGTAAGAAAAAATTTATCTACCAACTTTCTTTATCTAAATAGGGAAATGTTTGCCCTGCAGGGTGTTAATTCCACACTGCTTATTTTTTTGTTTTCCACAAGCATGGCCTCCAGCCAGGTCTGAGAAGTCTCAAGCTTTGCTCTGTGTCAAAGAGAAAGTCTCAGGAAATAACTCAATAGAGGTGTGCACCCTGGTACCCAGGCAAGGTGCTATTGTGTTGTGCCTATGTGAAGTTAAGAGAAGTCATGCAGAGTTGGTCATTAACAGTGGTTAATGAACCAAAAAGTGACCAAAGCTCCAGAAGGCAAGTGAGGATAACAACAACTAAGCAGCATATAAGAAGATATTTGTAGCAAAAGCAACTTTTTTATTCACACTAGAATAAAATTTAACATTTGGGACTGATTTATTAACCAACACTTCTGTAATTCAGAAGTGTAGCACCAGCTATACATGTAGGCACAATTTCTGAGTGAACCCCTTAAAGTCAGCTATGAACATTGTCCTTTATTTCTTTTATGGTGCTAATATTAGTTTAAAGAAGATCGTAACCTACCTTGTAGGGTGGTTGTACACGTGGCTAGTAAGATAATTCTGAAGCTATTTGGCATTTTAAGATAGAAATAACATTAGATTTTATAAGATTAATATTATAGAACATTTGAAATTGAAGCAGGAAATTTTCCCTGACCTCTTCATGGGCAGGAACTGGAGTGCACAGGCACTAGAACTAGCCGGCCACTTCAGTGCCAGCAGGGGTGGACTCCACTTGCTTGGTCCCACTGCCTTCCATCCCTTGCAAGAGGGGGAGTGTAGGTGAGTGGGGGTAGGAGCCAGGGCAAGTGCCTTTGGGCACCAGCAGGAGCAAAACTCTATGAGGCCCCACGGTAGCATCTAGGGAGATGTCCACAACCCCTGAAACCCCAGGGTGTTACAATCAGTGTTCTTTTAGCTTTGCTGTCCACAGTCAGCTTAAGTGTTCATAGATCAATGGAGGGTCAGTGTGACAGCCTTTTGTACCCACACCCGAGTTCCTGTCTGGTGTCCAGGAGGAATGAGGTCGCATGAACAAATTGGAAATGGTAAATGCGAGGGATTTTATTGCCGATGACAGTGGCTCTCAGTGGGAAGGGGAGCTAAAAACGGGACAGAGCAGGAAGATAATCTTCCCCTGTAGTCCAGCCATCCCTGAGGGATTTTATGGGCAGAGGATAGGGTTTTATGGGCAGAGAATGGGGGTGGGACAGGCCATGGGGGGTTTTGGAAAAGGCAACATTCAAGTCAGAAAGCAGGAGTGTATGTTCTCACTTTGGGTGGCAGTTCCAGGATGGAGGATAGGGCCGTCACTGGGGACCTGCCCTCTCTGCCCAGAATTTTCCTGCCTCCTGTCCCTATCAAAATTACTTTGACATTTTCGAATGAAGAAAATTAATTATGCTTTTTAAAAATATAACTTAGCTGTCTTTATTTTCTAAGAAAAAATGTAGTTTTTACTCAAAATGGTGCTTAACTGTGTAGCATTTATGCACAGTGGCATCTATAGATAAAGACTAGCTGTTTCTAAAATCTAAAATCAAGTTTATTTTTGAAGATAGTTATCGTTTCTGGCAGAGCAAATGAGAGTGAATATATATTAGTAACCACGAAGAATAAGTAAATAAATACAATAAATAAATTTACTTCTTAGTTTGCATGGGGTATGTCAGCTAATCATACAGTTTTCAGAAATGGCATTGTTTTATTATTTTATATATATAATTCACATTGTTGCAATGTTTCTATTTCATTTTTACTTTCATCAGCTCTTAAGACTCTCTTTGAATTTTGTAATAATTTTATAGTTTAATTCATAAACATTTTATTTATAAAATACATATATATTTATATTATATAAATTATAAATTATATTTACATAATTTGTATAAATTATATATAATAGTATAATTGTATAATCATATAATTTATATCTTATATAAATACAAATTATATTTATATGATTTGTGTATCTTATAGAAATATAAATTATAATATATAATTTTTTATTTTAGAAAAATATTTAGATTCTAATTGGACTTCCTTTCTTCTTCACTTCTTAAATATTAGAGTACAATCAAATATAAGTGAGAAAATTACATGACAACCTTCTAGTGTTTTGAATCCTCTCAATGTTCAACTTTATATAGTCACATTTACTGAGACCATATTGGTGACCTTTGCTTTTCCTTAAAAGGAATATCTGTTGACCATGTGGATTTCTGCCAAATAATTCTGAAGGAATTAAGAATCAAACACAGTACTGGAGCAAAACACTTACTAAGTATTTTTTTACTGCAAAGAAATTCCAAAAATCAGAAAATGAATTTAAATATGTCAAATATCAGCATCAATATATAATTTAGATAATTTAAAATTCTTCAAATAGGCAGATTAGAGGAAAACAAAAATGCCAAGTTTGGGTTAGATTTTTACAAGAGAGCTCCAATAATGGCTTTCTGAACATTAGCTTATATAACCAGTTCATGTATGTTTCAGGAGGATTTTAAAGGAAAGATAAAACATAATTGCACTCACATGTATTTGAATAACCTGCTTATGTAAGCAAATTCTGCAAAAATAAGTTTATTTGAACTCAAGAAACAATACTAAATCTAATAATATGTCTGAATTTAATTTCAAATAATATTTTATATTATTTTAGAGTACTTAGACCCAAACCCTCCGTAAGCTCTGTGAGAATCTTTCAAAATTCAAGTCATTCACATACCCTTAAAACTTTATATCAATAAAGTAAAATAATTTATCAAAACAGAAAAAACTTTATTTACAAAATTGCTTTTGATTTTTTATAATCTAACCTCAGAAGAGACATGTTTTAATGCACTTTCCAAACCTGTCTCGTAGTGTCTTATTGACTGAGGATTACATAAAATAGACTAATGCATTGTGATGGTAATTAACAGCAAAATGGCAGCCTGTAGGTTTTATAGAATAAAAATCGTAAACTAAGCTCCCCAAAGAGTAATGATTAAAGGAAATTATATTATTTATTTTATTTTCCTTTACAATTTTACAAAGTTTCACTTTAAGATTTCAAATTGCCTTTGTTTAAAAAACAAAACTAAGCAAATAATAACTTAGCAGATTCGTGCTACTGTATCAGCAAATTAACTTAATGTTTAGTTCTCAGCATATTAAAAAAATGAACAGGAATAATTGATACAGGCAAAACGAATCACAATATTGGTTTAATCTGACAGTATAACCAGTTAAAACTGGAGCAAAGGGAATATTTTATTCTAAGTATTATCTGACAATTGAGAAAACCATCTTTTTACAACTCAACCCTATTGCATTGACAGTAATAATGCAAGTCTGGTGACAAATTGTCTAAATTTGAGAATGTTATTTAAAGGCCACAGGTTTTTTTTTTTTTTTTTTTCCATAAAATGAGTGTAACAAATGAAATGCACTTCTGGATATGTTGATAGTTAAAATTGCAAGTGTTCAAAATAGGTTAAGCAATCTGAATTATAACTCATAATTTTCTCTAAAGCTTATAGTGCTTTAGAGAAAAAAAATGTACCTGTATTGACAGCTAACATGAGATTTGCAATACAAAATAAGTTAACAAGGAAACGAATGACATAAGCCCTAGGGTAATGCTATGTGGTAGAACAAAAGAATACCACGTAATAATTCCAGAGAAGACTGCATCTACACAGAACATACATTTAAAAGAAAACAGTAACATCCAGAAATGTTGCCACATCACACAAAAATTTATCATCAGATTTAGCACATTTCATGCATCAGAACAATATATGAAAAACAAAGATATTTATCATTTAAGGGACTTAACTGCTCCTCAATTTGAATAAAAATAACTTGAGTTTACTTGAGAATTTCTACTACTTTATAATTTCTAACACCTAAAATATAACCATTAGGCATTTTTTCTCCAACTCCACCACAATCACATGCCTCATTAGTTGAGAAATGAATCCTATCAAATCAGTATTACAGTCAATGTCATTAAATCCTTTGCTAGGAATGTGACTTTTTGAATTTGTTTTCAAAACAAGATACCCTTCTTGAATATGTGCTTAAATTTATCTTTGCACTGTTATTATAAACTGTTTTGCACTTCACATATTGTGAGGAGTGAGTTTGTCTGATTAAATATTTTCTTTCAGCACCGAATGATCAGTACTAGACTAGTAAATGATGCATAAAAGTAAAAATAAGTGTAAATACCCTATAGTATATTCTGGCCACTTCCTTGAAAACAGAAAAAAAAAAAAAAAATTTCATCTATTTTTTTCTAGTGATTGCTCAATGGCCTTGTTTGGCAGTTTCAAAAGTAATACATCAATCTATTATGAATTTTAGGAATTGATGTTTGAATCTTAGAACTTATTTTAATCATAGATATTCCTTTTTCATGCCTATGAACAAATGTATTCTTGTAGCAAAATTTCACATTATAACAGTGGTAGAAAAGGATATATTAAAATCACAACATTAATTATCTCAGGTAAATAAAACATTTAATAATGTCTTATGTAGCATTTATTCTGCTGAAGTTGTATTATATGAAAGTACAAGTATTATATGAAAGTATTTGTATTAAAGTACTGACCGCATGCAAACATAAACATTAGTAAACCATGTTATCGTTAAAATAATGTTAACAATAGTTCAATAAAATTATTCACAAGCAAAATAGTCAAATTGCCTTTGTATAGGTGGTTAATTAGCACAATGAGCCAAACTGAAAGTGACAGCCAAACATTTATTTATTATCTGTGACAGTACAGGAAAGGTGCAAAAGAAAAAGTTGCTAGCTTCCCAGTGTTCCATTTTCCCACAGAACCCTGTGGGACTGTGAACAGATGACATCCGATAGGGGCAAATGCCTCAGTCAAGGTTTTTCTACAAAGACATCTCTGCAAAGGTGGCTTAGAAGTCTCAGCCAATGCCCCTGATGAGAAAGATTTCAACAGGAAGTGCTTGGGCTAGACACTTAGATATGCACATGAGCTTCATTGGTCTTGAAGTGCTAGGTCCTTGACAGGAGCTCTTTGGAAAAGTTCAAGCAATGACTGTACTCCAAGACTGGCGAGGGAATGGTAGTTTCTTATTAGGCCTGGAAAGCAAAGCCTTATAATATTTCTGAACAATATTGCCCATGGTTAGGCTTGAAAGGTCACACATGGGATTTTGACCTGGTCCTGGTCTTTTTAAAAACAATTGTTTCTTTCGAATGACAAAATATAATCTGATTCATCCGTTAATCCATTAAACACATTGAAAACTAACATAACAAAATTGTATGGTAATACAAAATTGTAAGGTAATGTTAAGCAATATTTTTAATTTGTCATTCATTTTCAAATATCTGGCTTAGAAGAAACGTTATTTGTTTGCTGTTTCTATTGTTCAGAAACTTCTCACCTTATGATTAGCAAATTCATAAAACTCACTTTCTCAGCTTTCTTTGCAATTATGTTGTAAACACATGACTAGACTTTTCTAACTTAGAGTCATATTTGAACTGAAGTGAAAAAGAAAGTACCAGTTTTGCCTTCTGTCACTATGAGCAGTTAGATATGCTGGCAAAACTGTTTCTAAAACTAACGAAAATGTTTAATGAACTATTAAAAACATAATTTCAAGTGAATTGTTGTTTGGACCAGAAAATAAGAAAAATCTCAAAAGCCACAAATGAATTAATAGGTGAAAAGTGAAGTAAAAAAGAAAGCGAGAGAGAGGTAGAGAGATCCCAGGAGGAAAAGAGGCAGGTAAGGAGAATTGAGGAAAGGAAGGAAGAAAGAGAGAAAGAGAGAATGTAAGCATTGTCAAAGTCAAATAAAGTTGAATCACTCTCTCAATAAATCCACGAAGTTACAGTTAATACAAAAAAATCTTGTCAGCTCTATACTCTGTAGCCAATTTTCTCTTTTAAGATCTTACATCATCACAGTACATTTGTCACAACTAATGAAACAAAATTGGTACATTATGTTTAACTAAATTTCACAATTTGTTTTCCATTAGCTTTTACCTAGTTTTGTCTATATCTAGATCTTATCCAAGATACCACATTATTTTAAGTTGGCATGCCTACTAAAGTACCTCTCTATATTAACCATTTCTTAGACTTTTCTTGTTTGCAATGATCTTGAAACTTTTGGAGATTACTGGTCAAGTGGTGTGTAATGTCCCCGCAATTTGGGTTTGTCCACTATTTTTCTCATAGTTACACTGATGAGCTTCTTTATTGAGGCTTATGAGGGAGGTCAGGGGGCAGATAATAAAGCCAAAGGCCTATCCAGGGTGTGAGTTCCAATAAGCAATGCTTGCATATAGCTAAGTCCTGAAAGCAATACATTCTCAATATGAGGATAAAATTGAACCACATAAAGCATCTCAGAAAGAAACTGAAAATCTGTATTGTCTTAACATAGGGACTGAGTAGAGATTAAAAAAAAAGTATCTCCTGAGATTACATGATTAAAACCTTGACCTTAAGGAGGTTTGCTTCTCAAGTTCACAAACCTGTTGCATTAAAAAGAAAGAAAAAAGTCTCAAAGCAAATATGTTTTTAAATTGGTTCTAGTATAATTGTTTTCCAATTACATGGCAAAAATGAATGGGAAAAACCTTTAATATCATTATTTAACCAAGACCCATATAAAATAGTCCTAAGTGGCTGAGTTCACCTGAACAAATAAAATAAAATTAAAACAAACACACAGGGATAAAGGCACCATGAGCAAGAGTCAGCAGAATGAGGAGAGACAGCCAAATCATATCTATAATGATTTCTAATGTCTTAATTAACAGACACAAAGCACAAAATATGTATGTTGAATATGGTTAAAATAAAATAAAATAAAAAAGAGGAAAGAACAAGAAACATTTTGGTTAAAAGGGAGTACTTTGTGGCAGATTAACATTCCTGCTGAGAACAATCAGAAAAACTGTATAAAATCCAAAAATTAATTATTTGTGTAGCAGAATCAGAAAGCTATAGAAGAAAGCAGCTAGAGAATTGAGGTTCCAGGAAAGAGGAAGACCACAGAGACAAATGCGTGCTCTCTGTTGTTGTTGTTGTTGTTCCTGGGAAAATTTGTCAATTCCAGACCAATTAAAAAAAGCACAAATAGAATGAAATAGGAATCCAAGAAAAGACCAATTTTTACATGAATTTTATGTGGCTTTATATAACTGAAAAAATCGATTATTGTGTAAATGGTGGTTAGACAATTTACTATCCATATGTTTAAAAAATAGTAGATTACTTCCTAAGAAAATATATAAAAACTAATCACTGGTAGATAAAATAAAAAATGTAAAAGCAACAATAGGAAAATTTAAAGTAACTATATTGATACATATATTTATGATTCAGAAAGCCTCATTCTGTAAATAATAAAACATTTTATATCTTTGTGGTTTGTGTGTAATAGCAATCTCAACCTCTGAACCAAGTTAATGATTCAGAAATAGCATGTTAGGATTGACCCTGTTTCTGCTGTGTGGTCACAACAGAATAGCTTTAAAAGTTTCCTAAAGCACAAACAACAAAGAAAACTTTTTGCGTTAAAATTAGAACTCTATTAATTAAAAGGTGTAGAATGGGAAAAGGCAAGTTATATCCTAGGAAAATATATTTACAATTTTGACACACTTGAAAAAGGAAAACTGTTTATAAGCATAGATAAATTTAACATACAGTTTTTAAAAGCCCACGTGCTGAAAATAATAAACGAACAATGATTTAACTACCTATTTCACAAAAGAGGAAATATAATAGATAAAGAAAATTAGAGGAAAAAACTCAACTTCATTAATAATGGTGAATATGTTAATTAAAGCCACAATATGAAAAACATTTATATTCACCATTTAGCATAAATAAAAATCTGACAATAATAGGTGTCATTGGTTATAGAGCCACTGGATGTGCTTGTGGAAGTATGTATTAGCACACCATTTTAGAAATTAATTTTGCATTATTTAAAAAATTGAATATATGTATAGTTTTTTGCCTGGTAATTCTATTACAGAATCTTGGTATAGTGTTCTATCTTTTCTCATTTCTGAGGTTGTCACCTTAATGAAAACCCAACATCAGTCTCCACCCAGTCATTCTCCATCTTTTCGTGTATCTTCTTCCTGTTTACCTAGTCTATGTTAAAATGTTATGTTTATTTAATTGCTTTCATATTTATTATATGTCTATAACACTGGTTATAAACTTATAAATTTATTCAACATCACAAACCTCAAGCTAGAAAGTATCTTGCACAAAGTATTTGAGCAATAAAATGTGTTAAAATTACTTAAATGAAAGAAGAACCTAGCTCCCCTTGTTTATCTGAAGATGGCTTTATTATCTCATGTATTAATATGCTGAAATGTTTTGAGGATTTACTGAGATAATATATGCAATACAGTACAGTGTCTAGAATACAGCCTGTCCTCATTAGATAGGGGCTGTTTCTAAATGGAAATTTACAATGAATTTGGATGCTTTATTTCCTTATGATGGGTAGGAACAGGAAGTTAATTGGACATAGGTTTTAATTTTGTTCCCTTATCAACCTTTAAAACCAAGATATACACATTTTGTACATATTAGGTATAGGTGCATCTTTTTAAATTTTCTTTTGTCAATAAGCATTAAAATAAACTAGTATAAATAATAATTGTTGAAAATAAATCATGTGTCACTTTGAATTGCATTTTTGTAATGTATCTTACATTGTGTTCTCTCCTCAGTGTTCAGATTTTTAACTTGTACAACAGATCAAACACTAGATACCTATTTGGAATTAATGTAAACCATGGACCCATTGAAGACACTTCAAAAACTATTTCTAATTTACCTATAGAGTTGACCTTATAATTCGTTTTTGTAAAATAATTTTGTTTCTTTCCTTTCTTGTATAAAAACATAAGGCCAAAATTGCCATGTGTCTCTAATTACATTAATTATTTACTCAGCATTAAATGTTATCCTCTTAACTACTTACCTAATATAATCTCTCACATGCAATATGCTCTTTATAATCTGCAAAAGAGAGGATAGCTAATGTACAAATAATCCCCCCAAAAAAGGAAATCTAAGAAGGATTTTTGTTTGTCTTGGTGCTGTATCTTGATGATTTATTTCTCGCTATTTTTTAATCATAAGTTGTTGGGAAAATAATAACATTTGTATAGTGGACCTTTGCTTATAACTTTTCAATATGTATTTTTTGTTGTTGTTGTCAGTAACTCTTGAAAATTTTTTTGGAAAGTCACCTCTCTGCCAAATCTTAGCCCAATTTTAGTGGAAATGAACTCACAACCAGTTCCAGAGAGTTAATGATTCAGAAATAACATGTTATGTAACAAACATGACACAGAGAAACTTTTCCTGGGCACTGGGGAAAATTAGTTTGGACCATTTCCTACTGGTCTTGGTAGGCTAACATAGCAGCATGAAAGAGTTAAAGTTATCTTCCTAAAACAGCCAGAGTAGGAAGCTAACTAAAAATAAAACAAAACAAAAATGCAGTACAACCCAGAAATGTGTTCTGGTGATATCATTTGGGCTCTGAATCAAACCACATTCAGTGTAAACCTTATGTATGTATTTTGCAGTTACATAATCCAATAAATTCATATGTTTTCATTTTGTTTTGTTTTGTTTTAATGTGTTTATATTCCATTTTTATTCATTTATTCTGAAAAGATTCCTAATTTATGAAGTTTTTAATTCTAAACTAGATAGCCTTTGAAATAAGTATAAAAACTGAAAAAAAATGTAGATGGCAGGAAGAAGTTACTGTTAAGTATACTTCGCCAGTATTTTATAGGCATGATATTCATGTGATAGTGGATGATTGTACATTCACTTGCAAGAATAATTATGTGATAACCATACGCAGTAGAATTTTGGATAAAAATGTAGCAAAAGTCTTACCCAACCGAATATTTGGAGGAAAGAATATATATATATATACATATTCCCATTGACTCATCTCTGTACCACTCTTTTTCTCTCATAATATTTACTTAATTATTTTCTGTTCATAGACTATTCTTCATGATAGACATGTTGAAATAAATTAGCAGTTGCATAGGTAGATCTTATTTTATCATCTGTTTGCCATAAAATCTGAACCAGGAGCCTAGGATGCTCTTATTCTTATTGTTCCAGTGATTAGCCGTAAAGTTGAACAGAGTACAGAGGTGTTCTATTTTTCCACAGAAGTTTATTCTTATAATATGCACTCAATAAGCCTGGAAGCCTAGAAAATGCACATTTCAGACCTATTATAAGCAGCATAATTGACTAATAGCCCCAGCTGCTGTCCTGGATCTACCACTGCATTTGTGTAGATGTCACACTTCCCAGCTGATTACTGATTACAGTGAGCGCACTAATGAAGGCCAATTGTGACAAGGAACCTCTCAATCAGCAGGTTTCACTCAACAACTGCCCAGCAGTCTTGCCAAAATTAGAACTGTTATTCTTACTGGACTTACCCTTCCTCACTGAAGTCTTCAGTATATATACTTCCAGTTTTAAAATTGATTGTCCCAGGATGTTTCCATTAAGATAATTCAGCAATATTACATTCCTATATAACAAACCCAATTATCTACTTAAATTATATTATGAATCAGTGTGTCT
This sequence comes from Colobus angolensis palliatus, assembly GCF_000951035.1. Classification (NCBI taxonomy): domain Eukaryota; kingdom Metazoa; phylum Chordata; class Mammalia; order Primates; family Cercopithecidae; genus Colobus; species Colobus angolensis. The sequence goes on along the minus strand of NW_012116243.1, from coordinate 321,390 downwards.
TAATTCCTGAAATGTCTTTGAAAATTTTATGCCGAATTTAAGAATATCTAAGTCCTCAGCTGGGTAAAAAATCTACTGCATCTACCTTTGATGCTCACACGTGATACTTTTTCCCATTTTTTTTTTTCCAGTCTATAGACATGAGTATTTTAACACATCCCCTAAACTAACATTTATTAAGTGTCTACCTTATATGGTACTCTGCTTGATTATAGGGTTAGAACGACTAATAAGATATGACAATATCAGTTGATTAGTAGAGTAGAAAGTCATTTCAAATATTGGCTTATAAAAATTCAAATGCTATAGTAGAAGTCTATACATGGTAATGCTATGAAAATCTAGAAAAGGTAGTACAAACTTACCTTGTAGATTTTAATAAATAATGTTAACCAAAAACAAACCAAACAAATGAAAGAAAACTTGTGTGATAGCTTGGAGCAGTATTTTAAGTGATCATAAAATAACCATTTATTTTTTAAAAGGTTATCTGAACATAACTATCTAAGTGATCTTAAAAATAATTTGAGAGCCAGGTATCTTTTTAATTGAAGCACCACTAATTTTTCCTATTAATTGCAAGCTATTTTGGCAAGCATCAAAAAGCATCTCTATGTTTAATATATATTAGTATCTTTTTTGTCATTCAGATTAAAACAGTTTATGATGTCTGTTTTGATGTCCTTTCTGGCTCACAGGTTATTAAAATTTTTCTTTAATTTTATGTGTTAGTCTTTTTTTCTAGTTATATTTTGTTGTTGGTACCTTAGTTAATTTTATCACTGTCAGAGGTTATAATCTGAATTGCTGACATTTTTAAGGTTGTTTAAATATTCCGACAGTTTTAAAATATATTACATGTGCACTTGAAAATAATGTAAATGTTGCCACTTATAAGTGAAGTTGTTCTAAAGTTGCAAATTAGGTAAAACTTGCCAATATTATTGTTCCAATCTTTTATATTCATATTAGAGGAATGTGTGCTTATTTTATCATCTATTGAAAGAGATATAGACTTAACTTTTTTTTTGAGGTGGAGTCTCACTCTGTCACCCAGGCTGGAGTGCAGTGGCACAATCTCGGCTCACTGCAACCTCTGCCTCCTGGATTCAAGCAATTCTCCTGCCTCAGTCTCCCAAGTAGCTGGGATTACAGCGGCCTGCCACCACGCCCGACTAATTTTTGTATTTTAGTAGAGACAGGGTTCACCATGTTGTCCAGGCTGGTCTGGAACTCCTGACTTCAAGCAATCTACCCTCGTCGGCCTCCCAAAGTGCTGAGATTACAGGCATGAGCCGCCACGCCCAGCCCGAGATATACTTAACTTTCTAATCGGATTTTGAATTTGTAGATTTCTCCTTATTTCATTAATTATTTTGCATATGTTGAGTCCTCACAATTTTAGGATTATTATATTACACTGGATTTACCCTTGTATCATCATCAAATATTCTTTTAATACTTCTTGTCTTAAAGTTGGCTTAGTGTCTAATATTAGTGTGGCTACACTAACTTTTCTTTGCTTAGTGTTTGCACAGTAGCCAATATCATTTAAAATTGGTTTGAAAAATATAAAATATCTCAAAATAAATCTAACTTAAAAGTTATAAGGTCTCCACAATAAATTTCTTTGATTGCCGAGGGAAATTAAAGAAGACCTAAATAAATGCAAGAGTATACCATATTCATGAACTATCAGACTCCATATTATAAAGACGAAAATTCTCCTCACTTTAATACATGAATATATAATATGTAGATTCAATATGATCCCATTCAAAACCCTAAATTTTCATTTTCTTTCACATTGTTTATCAGATTATAAACTTTACATAGTCATGCAGATACTCTACAATATTCAATTGAGCCTTTCAGAAAAAGAACAAAGCTGTAAGACTTGTGTGACCACATAGTAAGATATATTATAAAACAATAGTAACTACAGCAGTGTACCATTTATTTAATTTATCCAACTAAATGGAATCACATCAATATTCTATAAGTAATACCATATTAATTTGAATGACACAAAATATTAAAGACACTGATATAAATTTTTTTAAAGTTTATATAATTTGTTCGTAACAAATGAGAAACGTTTTGAGTGGCATGCTTGAGTCGTGTTAAATAGTGCTCTTCAAACAGTTTTTAAAAGTGTGCATTTTACTCCATCATACATTCTTCTTAGGAAATATAATAGTTATAAATTGAAATCCAAAAAACCAGTTAGCAATCTAGTAAACATATGCTGAACAGATCTTATAAAAATGAATATTCATTAGGAATCGTAATGAGTGGTTTCATGGTTTCTCATGAAATGAGCTATCAGTATAATTCACCAAATTCACCAGTTAAATTGCTTAGTAGAAAAATGCCGTGAAAGCATGAAAATATGCTCCACAAAAATTTTGTTAAAATTTAATAGGCATTAATATCAAAAGAAAGAAAACCCTCAATAATATAAGAATATAAATAAAAATTTCTCAGCCTAGCAAAAAGTATTTCTCAGAAACCTAGAGTTAATAAGGATGCACAGAATGAGGTATATATAACCTGTGACTGGAAGTATAAATTGTATATTTCTTTCTGGAAGAAAAATGTTCTGTATATGCTGACCTAGAAGAATCAATGAGAGTTATGCAAATGGCCACATCCAACTGTCTGTCAATATTATTTTTAACAGTTCTCAGTTGCTATATTTATTCCTTCATTAACTCTTGTCATTGTTTCAAAGAATACTTAGCGATAATTAATTTTTTGCAATATATCACAATAAATATGGGTGCAGACAAAAGACAAGTCAGATATAGAACTTGCTTTCAAATAGGTTATAAATCATTTGATCTGTATATATGTGTTTCATAAGTACCTATTTTTGTCTCCATTATCTGTATTCATGCATAGTTATATCAGGTTGTTTATGATAATTTTGATACTTTTATGGGTGTGCATGTCTGTGTGCATGCATAGGCAGATAGAGAGAGAGCAAGTGGGAATAACTTAATTGAATTGACATACAAAGGCTAAAATTAAAGTGACCCATCTAAAACCGTAAATGTAGGTGTTTATCTTAAAAAAGAATTTACTAAGTAATTAACCTTATATGTTCATTACTAAATTCATTAAGATAATATATGAAAATATGTTACAAAACACAGTAAGTATGTAAACTTTATTGCAATAATAAATTGAAGCAGACACTGGGCTTCTGAAGTTGAATAACATAATTTAGTATTTTCTCACTATGACAATAAAGATAATATGTATGTGAAATATAATGGTACTTCTAGAATGCACAAAGTATAAAATTTCTTAGAATCGTCATATGCTTATAATTATTATTTTATCAATCTGTCCCTTTGGGTGAATGTTTTAACTTAATTTTGACCAAATTAAATGCCAGAAATAACATATTATATTTCATATGCTACTACCTACTAAAATCATAATGCTGATTTATTGCTGTGATCTCCTATTTAAAGCATGAACAAGAACTATTAAACTCTCCTTCCAGAAGGCAAATTTTTATTATTAACAGATGCAGTCTAACTGGGGAGTCTCACACTGCCATGAAATACGAGTCTTACTTCAAGATGCATTTATTCATTATGTGTGTGTAGGGACCAAAAGGTGGGGCAGCTCCAGGCCCAGGCTGTAGTCTTGGCTCCTGTTGTCATCAGTTCCCTAAGTGATTCTACTTCCTTTTTCCCCAGTGGCCTGCCCATTGTTGTATTTCTTCCTGAGTAAACACTGTTCTGCAGGAGCAGATGAGCACTCTTTCCTCCTCCCTACTTTGCTCTAATAAAATCTCCATTTTTCACAAACAGGAGGACATTCATTTTTCCCGCCTCATTTTTCAAATACCAAATCATGGCATTTCAAATTTTAAGTAAACAAAAAGTCCAATTTTTCATAGTGACAGCAACTGCATTGATGTATGAACCTGAAACACTAAATGACTTATTCTTGATGATATTTGAAGAAGCCTCTTATATTTTTAAATCATGTCAGAATGATTTGTTTTGGCATTGCATTATGGCTCTTGTTTATTTAAGTTCATAATAGGCTATGTTTCATTATCCAGAGTGTAGGCCCTTCTTATAAATTAGATTATATCTGCTAAAATCTCCTCATTAGAGGTTCAAAAGACAGGTAATGCCATATACGCTTTACACAAATGAATCTCTTAAGCTTGCAGGCTGCCTGATTGACTTACAGAGATCTTGGAAGCAGTAGCAATAATGACAAGCGTGAAACTTCTTTTTTTTTCTTTTTTCTTTTTTTTTTTTTTTACTTTTAGAGTGAACTGCAGTACAAGTATGTCTAACCAATCTCCAAGATGGACAGAACCTGTTTGCTTGTGTGGATATCCTGAGAGAGAAAAATAGGTGTCACAGCAATTGTCTTTTCATTTTTGTTCCCATCACAGAACCGTAGGGATGTTTATTGAGAAGAAAATACTTGTAGCGGTCAACATAAAGCTGTGCCCACACCCTGTACTGCCCCATGCGAGTGGACAGTGATGAATGGCAAGGGCTATGAGAAGCAAGTGCTCACTTATATCTGAGGCTTCTAATGTTTCAAAAGTGATTTTCAGTGGTTAATGGAGTGCCAAAAAAATACTTACTATTGTTCTTTCCCATGACTACAGTGGACTATAATGATATTGTTCAGTGGTTAAGAGGTTAATTTAAAGAGTTAGAATGCAAGAATGTGAAGTCTTCCTTCAGCATCTTTTACTCTTGCAGTTGGTGAAGGGGTGTCTCTTGACCCCTAATTTCATTTTTATGCTGATGTGTAGTTGGCATGAAAAAACAGCACTGGGCAAGTGTGGTGGCTCAGACCTATAATCCCAGCACTCTGAGAGGCTGAGGCCAGCAGATTGCTTGAGCCCAGGAATTCAAGACCAGCCTGGGCAGCATGGTGAAGCCTCATCTCTATAACAAATACAGTAAATAAATAAACAAATAAATAATAGACAGCACATATTTAATGTGCAGTTATTGAAAGTGTGGAATTCGTCATGTTTTGATATATTTAGACACCTATGAATCCATCACCACGGTGAGATAGTGAACATATCAATCACTCCCCAAAGTTTTCCTTTGCCTTTTTGTACTTTCTCCTCCCTGCCCCTTATTGGCTTAGGCAACCACGTGTTTGATTTATGTTACTGTAGATTAGTTTGTATTTTGGAAGCTCTAAATAAATAGAATTAGACTAAAATACAAAAAATGTTCAAAGATACATACATACGCAGACACCTGCACACGCAGTCCCCATTTATGATGGTTTGACTTACAAATTTTCAACTTACGTTGGTGCAAAACCATTGCAATTTGAAAGTAGTATACAGTATTCAATACAGCACATGAGATATTCAGTACTTTGTTATGAAATAGACTCTGTGTTAGAGGATTTTGCCCAATTGTAGGCTACTATAAGTGTTCTGAGCACATTTAAATTAAGTTAGGCTAAGCTACGATCTTCGGTAGATTAGGTGTATTAAATGCATTTTTTACAATAATATTTTCAGCTTCTGATGGCTTTATTGAGATGTAACCCCACCTTAAACCAAGGAAAAGGGGAGCCCCATCTTAAGCCAAGGAGAAGACCCCACTTCCCAACACTGTTTCATTGAGGATTAAGTTTCCAATACATATTTTTGAGGGACATATTCAAACTGTAGCAGGTTGTTAATATTTTTCTTATTAGTATTATGTTTAAACATTATATATTCTAGATCCACTGTTAGATACAATAAGCAAATATTTTTTTTCCAGTTTGTGCCTTGATGTTTCATTTAACAGTGTCTACCAAATAATTTTTAATTTTAATAAATTAAAATTTACCTCATTTTATGAATTCTGGTTTTAGAATCATATCTAAGACAGCTTTGCCTAATCCAAACTTTATGTAGAATTATACTGATTTAGTTTTACATTTAGGTCTCTGATTTATTTTGAGTAAATGTTTTTATATGGTGTCAGATTGAATAAAAGTTTATTTTTTAAATATATGGATATTCCATTTTTTGGTATAACTTGTGGAAAAATAATAGGCATTCTCCACTAAAATTACCTTTATAACTTTGTTGAAAGTCATAAACTGACAATTGTCCATATATGCTATACATGTGCAGATTCATTTCTATATTCTCCATTCAGGTACATTGATGTAATTTGAGTATCTTTAAGACAATATAATATGTTAGAATATGTTAGAATACATTTTATAATAAGCAAAGCCTTAGAGCTGTATAAGAAGTCTTAAAATCAGATGTCTTTGACGCTCTTATTTTGTTCTTTTTTGAAGTATGCTTTGAGAATTTCTAGGTCTTTTATATTTCAATATAGTCTCCACCTGGGAATTACAAAAATTGCTGAGATTTTTGTTGAGATTGTATAGAATATATAGATTATTTATAGGAGAATCTTAATGCAATTGAGTCTTTAGTCCCATAAATCAGTTACATATGTCCATATACTTAGGTCTTTAGTTTCCCTCAGTGATGTTTTGTCATTTTCTCTGAACAGGTCTCACGTATCTTCTGTCAAATCTGTCCTTAAATATTTCATACTCTGTATTATAAAATCAAATTGGAACGAATTTTGAAATTTTTGTATCTGATCATTTTTACTAGCATATAAATTTTTTTCTACAATGTTGATCTTATATTCTACAACCTTGCCCAACTCACTTATTAGTTCTGGTAGACTTTCTATATATTCCATCAGATTTTTTTATGTATATGATCATATTATCTGTGCATAAAGACAATTTCACTTTTTTTCTCCAATCTGCATCCATTTTATTTGTTGTTTGTTTGTTGTTGTTTTTGGTACTGTCTAGAACCATGAGGACAATGTTAAATACAATTGTGAAAGTAGATTGTCATGTCTTATTCCTAATTTTAGAAAGAATGTATTCAGCATTCTATAATTAAATATAATAATATCTGTAGATTTTTGGTATATACTTTTATCAGGATGACAAAGTTAGCTCCTATTCCTAGTTTGCTGAGAATTTTTATTACAAATAAATATTGCAATATATCAATTGTTTTCTCTGTTGTGATCATCATATATTTTATTTATAGTTTTTAGTCTATTAATATTGTGAATCATGTAAATTTTTAACGTTAAACCAACCTTAATATCCTGAGATAAATGCCACTTGATTATTATAATTTACTCTTGTCATATATTGTTGGATTGGAAGTGCTAACATTTGTTTAGGATTTTTGCAACTAAGTTTATGAAGGAGAGAGGTTTATAGTTTTATTGGTTGTTTCCTATACGTTCATATAATGTTAATATCAGGATAATAGCTGCATAAAATTCTTCAACTTCCTGAAAAATCTTGAGCAGAATTGGTATTACTTTCTTCTGAAACATTTGTTAGAATTTACCAAGGAATTCATTTGAGCCTGTCATTATTTTTGTGGAATAGTTTCTAACTACATATTTAATGTCTTTAAAATATATCATGTTACTCAGGTTATCTATGTCTTCTTGAGTGAGTTTAGGTAGTTTATTTCAATGAATTTGCCCATTTCATCTACATTGTTAAGTTTATTAGCATAAGGATTTTCATAATATTTTTAAATTTTCCTTTTATTATTTGTGTATTTATAGTGATATCAACACTCCCATTCCTGATTTTGTTACTACTTGCTCTCTCCCAGTTTTTCTTCATGAGTCTGATTAGAATAAAGGTTCACATTTTTGGGTAAGAATCAGATAGTAAATATTTTGGGCTGTGGCCCACATCAGGTCTCTGCTATACATCCTTCTTCACTTTTATTTTTATTTTTTTTTCTAAGCCCATGGAACTGAGTTGAACTTTCTTCATTTTTCGTTTTTATTTTTTTAACAACCCTTTAAAATATATGCCTGGAGAGAGGACAAGATGGATGACTAGCCACAGACAGGAAGCATCACTCCCACTGAGAGAGACCAGAATATTGCGTAAACCAATATACTTTGAACAGACCTTTGGAGAGAAAACATTAAGAGTTGATAGAGAGGCAACACAGACACCAAGGCCAGAGAGGGAGGAAGCTGGGAACTCTGTGCAGGGTTGCCAAGTGTTAGCCCCAAGAAGAGCTCCTAAAGAAGGGGTGATTGAAGGGGCAGCAGGGCAGCCCACTATTGCTGCTGGCCCCTGGGATCCCAGCTCTAAGAGATTTCATGACCCCTGTAGACATTTGAACTACCAGAGGATCTTCCCAGAGAGTAGGCAGAGACAGACCTCCAGCCTGCACAGAACCAAAGGGATTTTGCACACAGGAAAGTTGCAGAAGAACACAGCCACAAGGACCTGTTCCCAAGACTCCTCATCTTCCTTCCAGTTGTTCTAACCCCAGCTTACTGCAGGGCCAAGAGTGAGCAGGGGTGTCTTTCCCGTGGAACTGGGGCACATCTGATTTGCAGGTCCTCTGTCTGCAGCCTATCCCAAGGCTTCTGCTTCGTTCCTTTTGCAGAAGTGTGTGTACAGCATAGCCTCCACTGCCCAGCCTGGATGCCAGTAGCCCTGCCTGAGTACTTCCTAGAGGCCTACAGGCATTTCAGATCTCCCAGCACAGCTGGTGCCTGACTCCAAGGGACTGAAGGATGGAGTCCCAGGGCTATAGCATGCAGCTCAGCACTGCCAAGCAGAAATCTGTGTCTGGCACTCACACAGAGGAGGAACCCGCATTCTCAGGACACTGAGAAGGGTAAGACCCATGGGCTTATGGGCTAACATGGGAGCAAGGCATGCCTTCCTCCATAGGGCCAATCTGGGAAGGCTATGGCCTGTCTGCTAGTCATGGAGTCTGCCCGAGAGAGTCCTATGTCCAGGAACAACTAATAAAGATAAAGTGGGTATGGTGGCACTTAACAAAGGAGCACCCCCCAAGGCGCAGGAGCAGACCTGGTGAGGGAGTCATCTCTACTCCTACCCCCTACTAGAGAGCACTGCTGTGAATGCACAGAAATATAAAGGAGCCACATGGTTAAGCAGGAGCCTATCTGCTGGTCATTACTCTTTAGCACTGTCTGCTGCTTCACAGCCCAAATTACAACACCAAAAATATTCTGCCAATATACATAACCTGTAAAATTCAGGGCAAGGACTTCTAATACTATGTTGAATAGAAGTGGTGAGAGAGGGCATCCCTGTCTTGTACCAGTTTTCAAAGGGAATGATTTCAGCTTTTGCCCATTAGGTATAGTGTTGACTGTGGGTTGTTATTGATGGCTCTTGTGTTTTGAGGTATGTTCCTTCAATACCTAGTTTATTGAGAGTTTTCAACATGAAGGATGTTGAATTTTATCAAAAGCCTTTTCTGGATCTATTGAGACAATCATGTGGTTTTTGTCTTTAGTTCTGCTTAAGTGATAAGTGACATTTATTGATTTTCATATGTTGAAACAACCTTGCATCCCAGGGATGAAGTCTACTTGATTGCGGTAGATTAGCTTTTTCATGTGCTGTTGGATTGTTTGTAAGTATTTTGTTGAGGATTTTAGCATCAATGTTCATCAAGGATATTGATCTGAAGTTTTCTATTTTGTGTGTGTTTCTGCTAGGTTTTGGTATGAACATAATGCTGGCCTCACATAATGAGTTGAGGAGAAGTGCCTCCTCCTTAATTTTTTGAAATAGTTCTGTAGGAATGGTACCAGCAATTCTTTGTCCATCTGGTAGAATTCAGCTGTGAATTCATCAGGTCCTGGGTTTTTTGTTGTTGTTGTTGGTAGGCTACTTATTACTGATTCAATTTTGGAGCTCATTATCGGTCTGTTTAGAGAATCAATTTCTTCCTGGATCAGTCTTGGAAGGGTGTGTGTGCTCAGGAATTTATCCATCCTTTCTAGGTTTTCTAGTTTATGTGTATAGAAGTGTTCATCATAGTTTCTGATCGTTGTTTTTATTCCTGTGGGGTCCATAGTAACACTCCCTTTGTCAGTTGTAATTGTGTTTACTTGGATCTTCTCTCTTTTATTCTTCATTAGTCTAGTGGCCTCTCTATTTTGTCATTTTTTTCAAAAACCAGCTCCTGGATTCGTTGATCTTTGAAATGTTTTTCTTGTATCTTGATTTCCTTCAGTTCAGCTCTGATTTTTGTTATTTCTTGTCTTCTGCTAGCTTTGGAGTTATTTGTTCTTCTTCTCTAATTGTTTCAATTGTGAAGGTAGGTTCTTAATTTCAGGTATTTCTAACTTTTTGATGTGGGCATTTAGGGCTACGAATTTCCCTCTTTACAGTGCCTTATCTGTGTCCCAGAGATTCTGGTGTGTTGTATCTTTGTTCTCATTATTTTCAAAGAACTCCTTGATTTCTGCCTTAATTTTATTTACCCAAAATTCATTCAGGAGAATGTTTTTTGATTTCTGTATAATTTTATGTTTTTGAGTGATTTTCATTGTGTTGACTTTTATTTCTGTTGCAGTGTATCCCAAGAGTGTTTGGTATGATTTTGGTTTTTTTTTTTTTTACAGTTGTTAAAGATTGTTTTATGTCAAATTATGTGGTTGATTTTGGAGAATATGTTTCATGTGGCAATGAGAAAAATGTGTATTCTGTTGTTTTTGGGTGGAGACTTCTGGAAAAGGCTATCAGATCCATTTGGTCCAATGCTGAGTTTCAGTCCTGAATATCTTTGTTAATTTTCTGCCTCGATGATCTATATAATGCTGTCAGTGAAGTGTTGAAGTCTCTCATTGTTATTCTGTGGGAGTCAGTGTCTCCTTGTAGGTCTCTAAGAACTTGTTTTATGAATCTGGGTGCTCCTGTGTCGAACACATGTATATTTATGATAGTTAGGTCTTCTTGTCAAATTGAACACTTTACCATTATGTTATGCCCTTCTTTGTCGTTTTTTGATTTTTCTTGGTTTGAAATCTGTTTTGGCTGTAATTAGGATTGCAATCTCTGCTTTTTTCTGTTATTCATTTGCATGGAGACTTTTCTCCATCCCTTAATTTGAGACTATGAGTGTCATTATGCATGAGATGAGTTGCTTGAAGACAGAATACCATTGGGTCTTGCCTGCTTGCATTCCATGTCTTTTAAGCGGGGCATTTAGCCTGCTTATATTCCAGGTTAGTATTGATATGTGTGAATTTGATCCTGTCATCGTGCTGTTAGCTGGTTATTTTGTTGGCTTGTTTGTGTGGTTGCTTTACAGTGACACTTGTTTGTGGGTTTAAGTGGTTTTGGTATTAGCTGGCAGTGGACTTTCCTTTCTATATTTAGTGCTCCTTTCAAGATCTCTCGTAAGACAGGTCCAGTGGTAATTAAATTCCTCAGCATTTGCTTATCTGAAAAGGATCTTATTTTTCCTTCACTTAGGAAGCTTAGTTTAAATGGATATGAAATTCTTGGTTGAATATTTTTTGAAAATGTTGAATTTAGCCCCTCCAGCCCCATCAATCTCTTCTGGCTTGTAGGTTTGCAGCTGAGAGGTCTGTTGTTAACCTGATGAGGTTCCCTCTGTAGGTGACATGCTCTTTCTCTCTAGCTGCCTTTAACATTCTTTCTTTCATTTTGACCTTGGAAAATGTGATGATTATGTCTCTTGAGGATGATTATCTTTAGTAGAATCTTGCAGGAGTTCTCTGTGTTTCCTGGATTTGACTGTTGGCGTCTCTAACAAGGTTGGGGATGTTTTTATGGACAATATCCTGAAATATATTTTCCAAATTGTTTGCTTTCTCCCCACTTTCGTGAATGCCAGTGATTCATAGATTTGGGGTCTTTACACAATCCCATACTTCTTGAAGGTTTTGTTCATTCCTTTTCATTATTTTCTCTTTATTTTTGTCTGACTATCTTATTTCAGAGAACCAGTCTTCAAGGTCTGAAATTCTTTCCTCAGCTTGGTGTATTTTGCCGTTAATACTTGTGATTGCATTGTGAAGTTTTTGTATTGTGTTATTCAGCTCTGTCAGACTTGTTAGGTTCTTTTATATGGGATATTTTGTTCTTCAGCTCCTGTCTCACTTTATTGTGATGCTTATTTTCCTTCAACTGGGTTTTGCAATCCTCCTGAATCTCAGTGATGTTTGTTCCTTTGAATATTTTGCATTCTATTTCTGTCATTCCAGCCAGTTCAACCTGGTTAAGAACTCTTGTTGGAGAAGTGTTGTGGCTACTTGAAGGACATCTGACACTCTGGCCATTTGAGTTACCAGAGTTCTTGTATTTTGGTTCTTTCTGCTTATGGGTGTCCCTCTAACTGCATTGTAGATTGAGTACAGTCAACAGACCTCTTTTCTGGATTTTTCACTGGGCTGAGGGCTTTACAGTCGCAGCCATGTTCTCTTTCACTGCTCTGAAAGCATGGTTTCTTCTCTTTGAATGCTGGCTGTACTTGAAGACTTGGCATCCTGGCCTGCCCACTGCAATTCTGGAACCACCTCAGTGATTGTGTTCCTTCCCTAGTTTAGAGGCAGCAGAGGAAGAGATCTCAATAGTGGTTGTGGCCACGGATCATTTCTTGACTCCTGAGGCTCTACTGCTGAGAGATGCAGGTCAGTGCAAGCCCAAGATGGAGGGTTTGTGCTGTGGGGCCAGGCCAGAGCTTCCCTGTCTAATGATGAGCTGTTGGGGATGTGTCGGACCCATGGGAGATGGACAGGCTTCCTCTCCTTGGATCAACTGCAGCTTGATGAAGGTGTGAATAAGGTACTCAGGGTCTTTGATCCTTTTTTAGTCTGAGGGTGGCAAGTGCAGTTCCACTGCAGAGGTAGTGGTAGAGAGGCTTTCCATTGCCACTGGAGGCTCTGTCCAGGGAGTTGCTGAATTGGTACTGGTTTGATAGTTCTGGGAGGAGGTGGTTGGAGACCCAGGCCTGAAGGACCTGTCTGGTGAGCAGATATGGGAATAGGCACCCACATAACAGTCTGGCCACTTTTCCATAGGGCTGCTACGGTATGGTTGGGGCTCACTCCAGTCCCTAGGCACCTTGGATTTTCCAGAACCTGAAGGTGTCTTCACTGAAGGTTGCAAAACAGCAAAGATTGCAGCCTGTCCGTCCTTCTGGGAGCTTTGTCCTGGGAAGGTATGGACCTGTTGCTGACCAATGACACCTGTAGGAAGTGGCTGGAGACCCTAGTTGGGATGTCCTGCCTGGTAAGGAGGAATAGGATCGAGACCTGCTTAGAAAAAGCAGTCTGGCTACATTGTGGTAGAGCAGCTGTGCTGTGCTGTGCTGGCAACTCACTTCACCCCGCAGCCGCCTCAGACACTTCAAAGCCCCAAAGCTAGAATGGCTAAGTCACCCAAACAACAAAGAAGGTGGCCTGCCCCTCCCAATGGGAGTGCCATTCCAAGGAGAATTCAGAACTCTGTTGGCTAAAGTGCTTGAGCAGTTATGGCTGGAGGTGTCAGTTGGAAAGTCCCATCCAGTGAAAAGGAATGGAATTGGGAACCCACTTAAAACAGCAGTTTGGCCATATTTTTGTAGAGCAATCATGCTGTGCTGGGGTATTCATTCCACCCTTGGTCAGCTCAGACTCTTCAAAGCCTGAAGGGTAGAATGGCTAAGGTATCTGAACAGCAAAGATGGCAGCCTACCCCTCCTCCCAGGAGCTCCTTCTTAGTGAGGTGCAATGCTACTACTGGGAGCTGGCTGGAATTCTAAGCCAGTGTGTTTTATCTTTTGAGGTGTCATGGAAGTGGGGCCTGCAGGCTGTTGCTGCTCATCCCCCTGGATTCAGCCTCTTCCCTAAGGGTATTTACAGAACTCTAAACTCCCACTTTGCCAAAGCTACAGCTACTTTTGCTGGAAAGCCCAGGTATCTGGGACACCAGAGTCTGTATACATGCCTGAGTGGCTGCTCTGCCAAGACTCCATGTAGTTCTGTCTGTCAGACTGAAAACTGAAGGTCCTGGTGGAGTGCATTCACAAGGAGATCTCCTGACCCAAGGGTTGCAACGATCTATGAGAGAAGCATGGTTTCCCAGGGTTGCTCATTCACTCACCACTTCCCTGGGCGGGGGAAGATGGATTCTCTGTTGTTCCCAGGTGGGCTGTTGTCCTGTTTTGCTTTTCTTCATTCTCAGTGGGGCAAGTTGTTTCCTTGACTAGTCCCAATGCACATACCTGAATGTTTCAGTTGAAGGTGTTGTGTTTATTTTTCCCTTCTGTTCCTTTCTGTGAGAGCCATGCACACTACCTGCTTCTAGTTGGCCATGTTAGCCACTCCCCCTAACTCTGTCCTTTAATTGGAGTGGTTTGGCCATTTATCTTGTTGTGATTATTAATCTGTGTAGCTTTGAATCTACAATATTGCTATTTGTTTTTATACTTGTACCTCTATATTTTGTTCTCTGTTTTCTTATTAAAAAAACTGAGTATTTTTTATAAGCCTATTGTCCTCTTTTTATAGGTAAGTATTATTTTACAGGTAAATAAATATAACTATTTGTTTTGTTATTTTAGTTGTTGCTTTAGGGCATATATTGTACATCTTGAACATCACTTTTTTACCTTTAAGTGACATTATTCTACTTCGTACATTGCATAGAAATCTTTAAATATTATACTTCTGGTTTTCCACTTGCTGTCTTTTAAATATTGTCCTCACACATTTTAATTATACATTTTTAAAATTCACACAATACAGTGCTATTATTTTTGTTTAAGCAGTTATCTTTTAAGAAGACAAGTAATTTTTGTAAAAATATTAAATATTTACTAATATGGTTTCTATTCTGATACTCTTTGTGGCTTTGTGTGTACCCAAATTTCTATCTGCCCTTGTTTTCCTTCTGCCTGACAGGCTTCCTTTGAACTTTCTTGCAGTGTAGGTCTGCTTGTGATGAATACTTCCAGGCATATCTGAAACTAATTTGAGACAAGCACGGCTCCCAAGGTGAAAACATTAGGAGGCATTCCATCTCTGACTAATACAAGTGCAGGTTCAGCCCTGAAGTGGATGCCTCCCTAAATTTTGTGTCCTGTGGGACTTGCTTGCCTTATTCTAATCCCAGAGCTGCTTTGAGGTTTTCAGGTCTGAAAATGTCTTTATTTTGCCTTCTTTAAAAAATACGTTGAACTAGTTTACTTTCCCACCAGTAGTGTAAAAGTGTTCCCTTTTCACCACATCCCTACCAACATCTATTATTATTATTATATTAGTGCCATTCTTGCAGGATTGATGTGGTATGACATTGCAGTTTCTGTTTGCATTTCCCTCATAATTAGTGATATTGATCATTTTTTTTCATATGTTTGTTGGCCATTTGTATATCTTCTTTTGAGAATTGTCTGTTCTTGTCCTTAGTCCACTATTTGATGGGATTGTTTTTCTTTGCTAATATGTTTGAGTTATAGATGCTGGATATAAGTCCTTTGTCAGATGTATAGATTGAGAAGATTTTCTCTCATTCCGCAGGTTGTCTCTTTACTCTGTGGATTGTTTCTTTTGCCGTGTTTCTTTTGCTTTTTCACTTAATTAAGTCTCATCTATTTATCTTTGTTTTTGTTGCATTTGCTTTTGGGTTCTTGGTCATGAAGTCTTTGGCTAAGCCAATGTCTAGAATAGTTTTTTCAATGTTATATTATAGAATTTTTATGGTTTCAGGTCTTAGATTTAAGTCCTTGATCCATCTTGAGTTGATTTTTGTATAAAGTGAGAGATGAGGATCTGGTTTCATTCTTCTACATATGACTTGCCAATTATCCCAGCACTATTTGTTAAATAGGGTGTCCTTTCTCCACTTATGTTTTTGTTTGCTTTGTTGAAGATCAGTTGGCTATAAGCATTTGGTTTTCTTTCTGGGTTCTCTGTTCTGTTCCATTGGTCTATGTGCCTATTTTTATACCAGTACCATGCTGTTTTGATGACTATGACCTTATTGTATAGTTTCAAGTTAGGTAATGTGATGCCTCCAGATTTGTTCTTTTTGCTTAGTCTTGCTTTGGCTATGCAGACTTTTTTAGTTCCATATGAATCTTAGGATTATTTTTTTTAGTTCTGTGGAGAATGATGGTGGTATTTTGATGGGAATTGAATTGAATTTGTAAATTGCTTTTGTCAGTATGGTCATTTTTACAATATTGAGTCTACCCATCCATGAGCATGAGAGGTGTTTCCATTTGTTTGCATCTTCTGTAACTTCCTTCAGGAGTGTTTTGTAGTTTTTCTTGTAGAAGTCTTTCACCTCCTTTGTTACATATATTTCTAAGTATATCATTTTTTCACAGCTACTGTAAAGGAGATTGAGTTCTTGAAGAAATTGTTTATATATATATGAATATATATATATGAATACACACACACACACACACACACACACAATGGAATACTACTCAATCATAAAAGCAACAAAATAATGGCATTTTCAACAACCTGGATGGAATTGGAAATGATTATTCTAAGTGAAATAACTCAGGAATGAAAAAACAAGCATCGTATGTTCTCACTCATAAGTGGGAGCTAAGCTATGAGGATTCAAAGGCATAAAAATGGTACAATGGACTCTGGAGACTCAGGGAAAAGGGTGGGAGGGGAATGAGAGATAAAAGACTACACATTGGATACAGTGTACACTGCTCCGGCGATGGGCCCACCCAAATCTCAGAGATCACCACTAAAGAACTTATTCATATGACCAAACACCACCTGTTTCCCAAAAACCTGTAGAAATAAAAAATAAAAACAAAACAAAAAATACAGCAATTGTAGATTCACATGCATTTGTAAGAAATAATGCAGAGAAATCCCATGTACCGTTCACTCCAGTTTTCTCAGTGGTAACATCTTGCATAGTATAATGTCAAAACTAGGAAATTAATATTGATGACATCCAGAGAAATTATTCAGTGTGCATTTACATGTACTCTGTATTTGTGTGTTATTTATGTCTCTGCAGTTTTATCTCAACTATAGATTACACTAAACCACTATATGGAATCAAGATTTGCAACAATTTCTTCACAAGTATTCCTCATGTTACAATTCCTCTTCCTACTGCCAAATAACTTATGACAAAAGTAAACCTACTCTACTAATTTTGTCACTTCAATAATGTTATATAAATTGGATTATAAAGTGTATAACCTCTTGAGATTGCCTATTTTTTCTAAGGATGTTACTCTTGAGGTTCATTCAAGTTGTTTTATGCATCAATTCTTTGTTCCTTTTCATTGCTGAGAAGGATTTCATGGTACAGATGTACCACAGTGTGTTATTTGTCCATTAAAGGACATTTAGATTGTTGCCAATTTTTCACTATTATGAACAAAGATACTTGAAACTTTTATGAAGATTTTGTGTGCAAAGAAGTTTTTGTTTCTCAGGATGAATGTCAAAATGCAATTGCTAAGTTGTATGAAAAGCACATAATTAGCATTGTGAGAAACTGCCATGCTCTTTTCCAGAGTGACTGTAGCATTTTCATTCCACCAGAAATATATAAGTAATCGAGTTACTCTGTATTCTCCTCAGTATTTTGTTTCATCACTATATTTTTATTTTAAGTATACTAAGAGTTAGTGACATCTCCTTTGGTATTAATTGATATTTCTCTGATACTGATGATAATATATTTTTATGTGCTCATAGTCAAATATCTATTAATGTGTTTTGTCCATTGTCTAATGACGATGTTTTGTTTTGAATTTTTACTATCATGTTTTGACAATTCTTTATGTAATCAAAATAAATGGTTTTAATTGGATAGCTAATGTGTAAATATTTCCTCTGACTCTGTGTGACTTGTCTTTTTATCTCCTTTATGGGGTCTCTCACAGAACAATTTTTAAATTTGAATAAGGCTCTAATTTACTGATTTTTCCTGTTAGAAATAATTATTATGGTATCAGATACGAGCACTCTTTAGCTAGACCTAGGCCTCAAAACATTCTTTATATATTTTCTCTAAAGATTGTATAGGTTTACATTTTATCTCTATGATCTATTTTAGTTAATTTTTATATGAAGTGCAAGATTTGTTTTTGGCCTATGAAGGCCCAATTGTTTTAGTACTCAATGTCTAAAAGGCTATTTTTCTTCCATTGTATTACTTTTGTATATTTGTCAAGAATAGGTTCAGCATATATGTGTCTATTAGTGGGTTCTATATTCAATTCAATTGATCTCTGTGTCCTAAATTACTACAGCTATATAATAAATTTTAATATGCAGTAATGATTCCTCCCACTTCGCTCTTATCTTCAAACTACTTTTAACTGTTGTAGGCCCTGTGCTTTTCCATGCATATTTTAGAATTAATTTGTTTATCTCTACAAAAATCTTGCTGAGATTTTGATTGGAACTGCATTAAATCTATAGATCAGTCTGAAGGGAAATGACATATTTATAGGTTGGTTCTTTCAATCTATGAACACAGTGTGTCTCCCCATTTAATAAGGTATTTCCAATTTTGTTCATTAGAACAATTTAATTTTCAGTATGAGAATCACTTTAATTTTCAGTATACTTGCACAGTATGTTCATATTGTGCAAGATTTATACCTAAATCTTTTTTATTTTCTTTGGAGCAATTTTAAATGGCATTTTGTTTTTAACTTCATTATCCATACGCTTCCTTTTACTGTGTAGTAATACAGTTTATTTTTCTGTATTATCTTGTATCATACAACCTTGCTCTATTCATTACTTCTTTTGTGTGTGTGTGTGTTTGTGTGTGTGTGTGTGTATGTGTGTGTATTTCTTGGGATTGTCTATGTAGATAACCATGTCATCCACAATGTCATCTTTCATTTCTATCTTGATGTATTTTATTTCTTCTTGCCTTAGTGTATAGGTTAGAAGTTTCAATACTTAGTTGAAAAATAATAAAAACAGAGGACACTTTTGCTTTTTTTCCAGTCTTAAGAGAAAGCATTCAGTCTTTAAGCATTAAGTATGTTAGCTGTAGTTTTTGTTTTATATATGTTTTTATTTAGTTAAGAAATTTCTCTATACCTAGTGTGCTGAGATTTTTTTATAATAAATGATGTTGGATTGTATCAAATGCTTTTCTTATGTCAATCAATCATATTATTGTATGAATTGATCATTTTATTTTTCTTTGAACCACTTTATTAAGGTAAGATTGACATGTATAAAACTGTACATGTTTAATGTATACAAGTCAAAATGTTTAGAGATAAGTATATATCCATAAACCATCATCCATCATTTTGTAACCTGTTGCTATTATAGATTGATTGCCAAATGTTGAACTAGCCTGGCACACCGGTAATAAGTTCCACTTGCCCAAGCTGTGAAATTATTTTTATACATTGATATATATGACTTACTAATAATATATTTTTAAAAGATTTTTGCATCTAAGTTCACAAGAGCTATTAGCCCACTTTTAAAAATTATCTCATATCTCTGTATGGCTTTCTTAATTTTGAAAAATATTGAAGTTTCTAAAGAATGCAAGGTTGATAGGCTTTTTTGCTTTTGTTCTTTTAGTACTTTGAAGATCTTACTCCAGAGTCTTTTGCTTACATTGTTGTCCGATTTTTAAAAATCTGCTGTCACCATCTTTGTTACCTTGTATGAAAAATTTCCTTATCTCTGGAGACTTTTAAGACTGCATCTTTATTAGTAATTTTGAGTAATTCAATTATTATATGCCTTGGTTTACTCTGTTTCTTCTTGTGCTGGAGTTCTTTGACCTTCTTGAATCTGTAGGTTTATATTTTTCAGCAAATTTGGCAAATATCAACCATTATTTCTTCAATTATTTGTTTTTCTTGCTTCTCTTTATCTCCTATCTTTTGGATACATTTTAGACATTTTAATACATTTTTAGACGACTCACTCTTCATTTTTTTAAATTCTTTTTTTCCTTCTGACTTTTATTTTCAAGAGTTTATCCAGCTATGTGTCCAAGTTCCTTGCTTCTGCCATATCGAATCGGTCATTAATTACATTCAACGTATGTTTCACCTCAGACATTGTACTATTAATTTCTAAAAGTTTAGTTTGGATTTTTTTTCTATCTTCCTATCTCTACATAAATGTTTAAATATGTGTAGTGCAGTTATAATAACTGTTTTTACATTCTTGTTTTCTAATGCTAGTATCTGTGGCTATTCTGAATCTATTACAGTTTTTCATCTCATAATGGGGCATATTTTCCTCCTTCTTCATGTAGTTGGTAATATTTTATTGACTGTGAAGCATTATTAATTTTAATTTACTGGGCCCTGGCTATCTTTTTATTTCTACAGAAATTCTTGAGCTTCCTTAAGGTAAATAATTGTTATTTGGAAAAAGTTTGATAATTTTGGGTCTCTTTTTTAATGTGTGTTTAATGGAATCACCACATTTACCCGCCAAACTGATGTAAGCGGCTTCTGAGTAATCTATTATGAATTATGACTGTTGCACTCTGGCTGGAAAATAACATTAGATATAATTTTGTCTAACCCTTTTGGTGATTTTTTTCCTCAACTTTAGGTAGTTTCTTCACACATATACACTATACTGGGTACTCAAAGACATTTTTTTCCAGCTCTTAAAGAGTTTTTCTATATGCAGCTCTATTTTTTCTAGTTCTCTGTCCTTTATTTTTTTTTTTTTTTTTTTTTTTCCTGAGACGGAGTCTCGCTCTGTCACCCAGGCTGGAGTGCTGTGGCCGGATCTCAGCTCACTGCAAGCTCCGCCTCCCGGGTTCCCGCCATTCTCCTGCCTCAGCCTCCCAGTAGCTGGGACTACAGGCGCCGCCACCTCGCCCGGCTAGTTTTTTGTATTTTTTAGTGGAGACGGGGTTTCACCGTGTTAGCCAGGATGGTCTCGATCTCCTGACCTCGTGATCCGCCCGTCTCGGCCTCCCAAAGTGCTGGGATTACAGGCTTGAGCCACCGCGCCCGGCCTCTGTCCTTTAAACACTGGTTACCTTTGTGTCCTTAGATTATACTATAAGTTTTAAATCATTTTTTTGGACTTCCTTTGTGTTCTGACTTGGCTCCTCTCCTGGCATCACAGTTGGTATACAGAGCAATTAAGTAAGTAATAATACAGAGTAAGTAATACAGAGCAATTTTAGGGGTTGGGTCATTTGCTTTCATTTCTATGGACCGCTGTTCTTGCCTGATGTTTTGTCTTGAAAACTATTATTTCATATATTTTGTCTGCTTCTTTTGGTTGTTTCAGAAGCGGGGGGATGGTGGAGGGACGTAAATTCAGTCCTCGTTACCTCATTTATGGAAGAAAACTTCCTTCTTTACTTTTTAATATCTATGTGCCCTCATATAAGTCACATCACTTTCAGCATAGCAGTTTCTGTTTCACAGCTATAAAGAACAATACAAGCAAGAATCTTATATATTAAATATGTTACCGAGAATATAAAATAGAAATATGAACTCATTCTTAATATTAGTATTTCCTTAAATCAGAAATTTCTAGAAAGTGTTAATATTTCTCTTTACACAATATTAACAAAGCATTAGTCAGGCTTGAGAATTCTTAAACATAATTACAATATGTAAGTATCTAAATTAATAATCTCAAAATGTTGGTGAGAATTAAAACAACTCTATGCTGGAAGGCAAGTAAATTTAATAAAATTATTATGGAGGTCTATAAATATTATATCAGCTTAAAATGTTTATAATTTTTGAGCCAGAAATTCTAACTTCAGAATATTTTCCTAAAAGAATAATCAGAAATTACCAGAAAGATGAATGTATAAGGATGTTAGACACTGCTCTTTACAATACAATGTGTTTACTTTCCATTAAGTATCTGAAGTAGGAGTCTGTGTGAATAAATACTGGTCCATTAATTGGATCAATAAGATGAGCTGGATTTCAATATTCTATAGCCATTAAAGATCATATTCAGTGGCATAGAACTTCAGCTTATTATTTGCTAAGTTCCAAAACTGTTATTGTATGCCTTAAATTGTTCCAGAAGTTGCATACTAAAATATTGAGTGTGATCATCTCTGAATGGTCTAATTATGGTTAGATTGTTTTTCTTTCACTAAATGTCATATTTTGTAATATTTCACAAATTTACATATATTATTTCTATAACCAGAAACCAAGTATATTAGACAAATGGGCAAGCAGTTTTTTCACCCATAGTTTGAAATGAATAAAAAATTGTTACTAAAAATCAAGCTCTTCATATATGAAGCAAATAATCCACTGATGTTTGAAGACCATGCTCTGGAACAGAAAGTCCTAATGTCAAGTCTCAGCCCTACCTCTTGAATCTTGTGCTTAGCTTTACTCAATCTCTGCTTGCTCATTTGTACCTTGGGATGTAATGGTTTCATTATACATTACTGGTGTGGATCCAGCTAATATAACAAACATTTGACTTAGAGAGCATTCTCAACACATAGTAGATACTATTATTGAAAGATCCAAACCATCTCCAGGATTTGGTTTGAGTCAGCATCCTTCAGACCATTTGTACCAGTAGTAGTTTCCAGAGTAAATGAATCAATTATATATGTACATGTATGTGTATCTGTATATATAAATATGTATGGATATATGTATATGTGGACATATATAAATATATATACACATATCTATTTATATGTGTGTGTATCTATAGTTAGAGAGAGGAGAGAGATATTGATTTATTGTAGCAAATTCGTTCATGTGATTATGGAGGCTGGCAGGTCTGAAATCTGTGTGGCAGTTTTTTAGGCTGTATACTAAGGCAGGATTTTAACGTACAGTATTGAGTCTGATTTTTTTCTTCTCTAAGAAACCTCAGTATTTTCTCTCAACACTAAACTGATTGTATCCAACTGATTGATGAGTTCTACCCACGTCATCAAGGACAATCTCCTTCATTTAAAGTCCACTGATCATACATGATTGCTAACTAAATCTACAAAATACTGTCACAGCAACACCTAGATTGGTATTTGATTAAATAACTGGCACTATAGCCTAGCCAAATTGACACATAAGAATAGCATCTCATCTTTCATTATGAATCTTCTCAGGAGAGGGAGGTCAGGAAGAACAGTTTCTGTACTATCTCTTTAAGAAATAAACACTTATTAAAAGTGTTATTTTAATTCAAGCTTCTATCTTAATTTTTTTCTTTAAAAAAGTCTAATATCTCAAAGGTAATTAGAAAAATTAGTTTGAGATTTTTCCTAAAGCAGATAATAACTTATTCAGAACCCAGAGAATACTACATTAGAATACACAAGTGATTACCAAATACAAGGGAAATAGGAGGAAAAGAAAGTTTCAAGTCAAATATGATGCAGGTATATTAATAAAATTTCATTCGACTATGACTGTTGTAACAAATTGCCTCAGACTGGATGGTTTAAAAATAATCAGTTGATTTTATCACAGTTCTGAAGGCCAGAAGTCAAAAATCAGTATCACTAGGCTGAAATTAAGGTGTTGACAGGAGCAGTTTTCCTCCCAATGCTCGAGGGGACAATCTATTTTTTGCCTCTTCCAGCTTCTGGTGACTGCTGGCATTCCTTGGCTTGTGGCCACATCACTCCAATCTCTGCCTCTCTGTTCAATAATCTTTATTTATTTATTTATTTATTTATTTATATTTTTTTAATGCAGGGGCAGAGTGTCTCACTCAGTTGCCCAGGCTGGAGTGCAGTGGTGTGAACACAGCTCACTGTAGCCTCGACTTCCTGGGCTCAGGTGATTCTCCCACCTCAGCCAAGTAACTGGGACTACAGGCATGGACCACCACAACCAGCTACATTTTTGTATTTTTATAGAGTTTTACTATGTTACCCACACTGGTCTCAGCAATCCTCCAGCCTCAGCCTCCCAAAGTGCTGGGATTACAGGTGTGAGCCACCATGCCTGGCTACCTTTTTTTTTTTTTTGTTTCCTTTTGTATGTAATCTTCCTCTGCTTCTCTCTTGCAAAGATACTTTTGATTATATCTAGGACCCACCTGGATAGTCCAGAGTAGTCTCCCTATCTCAAGATTTTTAACTTAGTCATATCTGCAAAGATCCTTTTTCTAATATAAGGAAACATGTATAGATTCCATCATTAGGACTTGATAACTTTCGGAACCATTATTTCATCTACTGCATACAGTTTTATTCATTAGTTACTGGAATAAAGGTGTTGTAACACAAGTAGAATCAAAATCTCAGTTACTGTGTTTCAACTAATTTCCACATAATATGGCCATGTTAGACTGACCCTGGACTTCATTGCCTTCAGTGTGCATGTTCCATCATGAGTCTACCTAATAAATGCCAAGAATCCCCAGGCTTCTTTTCCGGCGTAGGTATGAAGAAAAAAAAAAAAATCTGTTTGTATTTAAACCCAGGTAGCACACTTTTCTGAAGAAGTTAACTACACTATAGAAAAGACATGTGAAAAATAATATATTTGTGTTTCCAATGAAAAACCCACTTGTTAACTAATTATTTTTTAAACTCATCAGTCAACATGTACTACTCACACAGAATTTCTAATCAGTATTTTAGAACTTTACTCTGTACAATGTGGGCACATTGATTGTAACAAATATATCATTGTGGTGCAGGATGTTGATAGTGAGGAAGGCTGTGCATGAGACAGGGGGTAGATGCGAACTGTGCTGTTTGTGCAATATTGCTATGAACCTAAAACTGCTTTAAAAATTAAAGATACTATTTTTTTAAATGAACAGCCAACCAAAACTCTCTAGTCATTTGAATAAAAACTTGATGAAAGATAGACCTTAAGAAAGAATTAAGATCAAGTAAAATGAAGACAACTTAAAATCATTAATTAATATCCTCATAGAGATATGTAAGATCCTGTATCCATGAAAAAAATAAATGTATGTTAAAATAAGAACAACTAGAAATCTAGTAAGATAGTCATGGAAATTGAAAACAATATAATTGAGTTTAATAAAAATAACCAAATTTTAGAAGATAAAGGGAAACAAATTTTTCACAATGTAGAATATAAATATAAACTGTTAATCGACAAAGCTCTATATTCTCTAGAGTGTATCTATGATGAGAGAAGAGAAAAAAATGTAGCAAAGAAACTAGTGAAGAGGAAATGTCTCACTCTAGACTTTTTTTTTTAGGTTAAAAAGACCTATCAAGTGCCTCAAAAAGGAA
Source organism: Colobus angolensis palliatus (assembly GCF_000951035.1). Lineage (NCBI taxonomy): Eukaryota > Metazoa > Chordata > Mammalia > Primates > Cercopithecidae > Colobus > Colobus angolensis. Next base: position 296,340 of record NW_012116243.1, on the reverse strand, counting down.
AAAAAAAAAAAAAATGGCCTGATAGGTTTATTGAATGCATACCCAGAAATTGAGGGATAAGAAAAGAATGTCTTGTCAATTGAGAAGGAAGAAAGATCTTAGATAATGTGTCTCAATCTTTCTGAAGAGCAAGATGTTTTGTTCCGTAAAAAGTGCTTTGTTCCTTGAACTTGGATTAGAACGTATTCTTAGGAAAAAAAAAAAAAAATAACTTCTGACATTCAGCCTCTCAGTGTCAAGGCAGCAATAAACCTTGTTCCAATAAGTAGAAAAACGAATGAAATTTCTTTACCCTTATATAACACAAAGGTATATTTGTAATAAGAGTTGTAATAACAGTAATTCTTGCTGAGAGGTTATGAGGCAGGGGAAAGTTTCTCAGAGAGGAGGACTTCCATTTTTATTCAAATCAGTGTATAACAATATGGGAAAAAACACCAAAAAATGATGCTATTAATAGTAATAAATTCAACTCCATTTTTAGTGAAATACTTCAAAATATCAAACCAGTGTTTTGCTAAGTATCTTTCAACCCCCCTTCACTAAATGAATGTTTTTCTTGTTTGTCTTTTAAAATATCTTTTATTTTCTTAAATTGATGGATATAATTGTTTTACTGTGTACAACATGATGTGTTGAAGTACACATACAATGTGGAATGGTTAAATCTAAGTTACTCATAAATGCATTATCTTACCTTGTTATCATTTATGTGGTAAGAGCATGTAATTTATATTAATTATCTTTACACATTTTAAGAATACAATATATCGGCCAGGCGTGGTGGCTCAAGCCTGTAATCCCAGCACTCTGGGAGGCGGAGACGGGAGGATCATGAGGTCAGGAAATCGAGACCATCCTGGCTAACACGGTGAAACCCCGTCTCTACTAAAAAAATACAAAAAACTAGCCGGGCGAGGTGGCAGGCGCCTGTAGTCCCAGCTACTGGGGAGGCTGAGGCGAGGGAATGGTGTGAACCCGGGAGGCGGAGCTTGCAGTGAGCTGAGATCCGGCCACTGCACTCCAGCCTGGGTGACAGAGCGAGAAAAAAAAAAAAAAAAAAAAAAAAGAATACAATATATCATCATTAACTCTAGTCTCCTTGCTGTAATATAGCTATCTTGAAAAATTTTGCTCCTCTTCACATTCTCACTGGCACTTATCTTTTGTCTTTTTGAGAATGGCCGTTTTAACAGATGTGAGATGATCATTGTGGTTTTAATTTGCATTTCCCTGGCCATTAATGAAGTTGAACGTTTTTCTGTATACCTGTTGGCCTTTTGTATATTTCATTTTGAGAAACGCTTATTCAAATATTTTGCCCATTTTTAATTGTGTTATTTCTTTTATCTTTTCTTTTTTTTCCTATTGAATAGTCTGAGTTTCTTAGATATTTTTTATATTAACCCTTTGTCAGACTTGTCATTTTCAAATATTTTCTCTTATTCAGTATGTTCTTTTCATTCTGTTGATTGCTTCCCTTGCTGTGCAGAAGCTTTTAAGTTTACTGTAATCTCATTTGTCTAATTTCGCTTTTGTTTATTGTGCTTTTGATGTCATATCCATAATATCCTTGCCCAAACTAATGTGATAAAGCATTTCTCCATTTTTTATTAGTTTCAAAATTTAGTGTCTTATATTTAAGTCCTTAATCTATTTTGAGTAAATTTTTGTATATGGTGAGAGGTACGAGTTCAATTCGATGGGTGCTGCAAACCACTGTGACACGTGTATACCTATGTAATAAAACTGCACATTCTGCACATGTACCCCAGAACTTAAAGTACAATAATTAAAAAAGTTAAATCATCCCTCTAGGGCTACGCCAGTGGCTCATGCCTGTAATCCCAGCACTTTGGGAGGCTGAGGCAGACTGCTTGAGGCCAGCCTGGGCAACATAGTGAGATCCTATCTCTACAAAAGATTTAAAAATTAGCCAGGCTTGGTGGTTTGTACCTGTAGTCCCAACTACTCAGGAGGCTGGATCAGGGAGATCACTTGAGTCCAGGAGTTTGAGGCTACAGAGAGCCACGATCATGCTCCAGCCAGGGAAACAGAGCAAGACCCTGTCTCAAGAAAAAAGAAAAAAAATCATCCCTGTAGGAAAACGGTCTGGTTAACGCTGTTTCCTTGGCACTGTATTTTTCCAAGTGGAAACCCAGTTTGTATGTATTCTTTTCCTATTGTTGCTGTAACAAATTAACCAGTATACCAACTCAGTGGCTTATGACAGCAGAAGTTGATGAGCTTAACAGTTCTGAAGGTCAGAAGTCCAAAATGGGTCTCGTCGGACTAAGATCAAGATGTCAGTGGGGCTGTGTTCCTTCCAGAGACTCTAGAGGAGAATGTGTTTCCTTGCATTTTCCAGTATTGAAAGAGGCTGCCTGTCTTCGTTGGTGCCCTTCCTCCATTAAAAAAAAAAAAAAAGAAAAAGATTTCAATTTGATTCTTCTGCATGTGAATATCCAGTTTTCACATCTCCATTTATATTTATTTATTTATTTATTTATTTATTTATTTATTTATTTATTTATAGAGACAAGGTCTCCTTGTGTTGTCCAGGCTGGTCTCAGCAATCCTTCCATCTCTGCCTCCCAAAGTACTGGGATTACAGGTGTGAGCTACCATGCCCAGACACATCTATGTTTATTGAAGAGACTGTTATTTACCCATTGTGAGTTTTTGGCAACTTGGTCAAAAATCAATTGGCTCTAACTACGTGGATTTATTTCTGGCCTCTCTATTCTGTTTCACTGACCTAAGTGTCTGTTTTTATGTTGATATCATGTTGTTTTGGATATTATAGCTTTGTAGGATACAGTAAGTCCTCACTTAATGTTGTAGATAGGTTCTTGGTAACTGTAACTTTAAGCTAAACAAGTAGAACAAAACTAATTTACCATAGGCTAATTGGTACAAACAGTTATATTCTTACAATATATTTCTCATTACAAAAACGTCACCAAACTTCTAAATAAGGATTGAAAACACTTCTAATATTAAACATTAAAGTAAGTGTGAGCTATAGGTATACTTATGAAAGAATAATAAAAATAAGTAAAATAATTATTTACCCAATTTTTGGTGAGTCAGTGAGTGATGGCAGTGATAGTGGTGATGGATTAAATCAAGGAGTAAGTGTTTGCAAAGTGAAAATTCTAAGGAGTACCTCCTCCCATCACAGTTTGAAAACAAATAATAACAAATATGGCAAGATCACTGAGTCCTTTCATGCCACATCATTTATTGTCATGCAATTGGATGATTATTATTTGCTTTATGGATTTTATTTTACAATAATTTGTATTTATTCACTTATTCATTTTCTAATCTGCTTATTCCCATTCAGGGTCACAGGTGGCCAAACCCTCTCTTGGAAGCTCAAGGACCAGGCAGAAACCATCCCTGGACCGGACACCATTCCATCACAGTGGGTATTCACAAACCCATACTCACTCATAATGGCACAATTTAGATATGTCAATTAACCTAACATGCACATTTCTGGGGATATGGGAGGAGACTGGTGTACCTTGAGAAACCTCATGCAGACATAAACAGAACATGTAAAGTTTACATAAACAGTGTAGAGTTCTGGCATCGGCTGGAAATATTGGTTTTTCCTCACTAACATTACAATACAACAACATTAAATGAAATGATGTTATTTAAGGACCTACTGTACTTTAAAGTCAGACAGTGTGATGTCTTCAGCTGTGTTCTTTATACTCAAAATTGCTTTGAATATTTAGGCTCTTTGGTAATTTTGAACAGATTTTAGGATAGTTATTTCTATTTCTATGGATAATGTTATTGGTATTTTGATAGAGATTGCATCAAATTTGTAGATAGCTTTGGGTGGTATGGAACATTTTAATTATGTCAATTCTTTCAATAAATGAATATGGAACATCTTTTCATTTATTTTGTCTTTTCAATTTATTTGATTAATGTTTTACAGCTTTAATTATAAAAATATTTTACCTTTTTAGTTAAATTTATTTTTAGGTATCTGACTTTTGTAACTATTGTAAATGATTTTGTTTAATTCTCTTTCAGATAGTTTGCTATTAGCATAGAGAAATGAGTTTTGAATGTTAATTTTGTAATCTGCAAAATTACTGAAATTGAGTATTAGTTTTAACAGCTTTATAGTGGAATGTTCAGGGTTCTCTATGTATAATATCATGTCATCAAAACATAATGGCAGTTTAACAGCATCTATACCAATTTGGTTGCCTTTTATTTCTTTTTCTGGCTTAATTATTCTGACTAGGACTTTGCATATTATGTTGACTAGAAGTGGAGAAAGTGGACATCCTTTTCTTATCCCAGATGTTAGTGGAAAAGTTTTCAAATGTTCCCTCTTCAGTATGATGTTGGCTGTGGGTTTGTCATATATGGCCTTTATTGTGTTGAGATACTTTTTTGTGTGTAACTACTTTGGTGAGAGTTTTTGCCATGAAGCAATTTTGAATTTTGTCAAATGCTATTTCTGCTGCTATTGTGATGATTATATATGGCTTTTGTCCTTCATTCTGCTAATGTAATGTATCACGTTTACTGATTGACATATATTGAACCATCCTTGCATCACTGTTATAAATCCCATTTGGTAAATAATACTTTTATCATGGATTGAAATTATCCTTTTAATGTGTTATTAAATTCACTTTGCTAGCATTTTCTTGAGAATTTTTGCTCCTGTGATTATCAGGAATATTTGAGTGTAGTTTTCTTTTTGTTGTTGTGTGTCCTTGTCTGATTTTGGTATCAGGGTGATGCTGACCTCATAGAATGAGTTTGGAAACACTCCCTTTGTTTCAGGTTTTTGGAATAGTTTAAAAAGAATTGGGATTATTTCTTCTATAAATCTTCGGTAGAATGGTAGAATCCAGCAATGAAACCATCAGGTACTAAGCTTTTGTTTTGTTTTGTTTTGTTTTATAGGGGACTTTTTGTTACCAATTTCATCTTATTTCTGGTTATTGGTTACAGATCTGTTAAAGTTTTCTATTTTTTCATAGTTCAGTCTTGTTGGGTTGTATGTGTCCAGATATTTATCCATTTTCTTTATATGTTCTAAATTGTTGGCATGTAATTGTTCATAATAATCTCCTATGATCATTGTATTTCTTTGGTATCAGCTGTAATATCTCCTTTTTATATAGGATTTTATTTAGATGTCTCATTTTTTCTCAGTCTAGCTAAAGTTTTGTTGATTTTGTGCAGTTTTACTCAAATGTTGCTTTGCTGTTTCTCTGTCTGGATGATTTGTCTATTACTGAAAGTGGGGTGTCAAATATTTCTACTATTATTGTACTGCAATATATCTCTCCCATTAGATCCATTAACATATGCTTTAAATATTTCAGGTGCTTTGGTGTTGGGTGTTTATATATTTACATTGCTTTATCCTTTTGTAAATTGACACCTTTATCATATAATGACGTTTGAAGTCTTAATACAGTTTTTGGCAAAGTTATTTTATCTGATATAACTATAGTTACTCCTGTGCTTATTTAGTTTCCATTTGCACATAATGTATTGTATTTTTCCATCCCTTTACTTCTAGTTTACATGTGTTTTTTACAGGTGAAGTGACTCTCTTTTAGGCAGTACATATAACTGGGTTATTTTTAAAATCCATTCAGTCACCGTATATATTAGTTGAAAAATTTAATCTATTCATATTCAAATTATTGATAGGTAAGGACTTGCTACTTTAATTTTGTTATTGGTTTTCTAATTGTTTTGTATATGATTCTCTCTTTCTTTCTCCCTTACTGTCTTCCATTGCCGTTAAGTGATTTTCTCTAGTAGTATGTTTTGATTCTTTGCTCTTTATTTTCAGTGTATTTATTACATGTTTTGGTTTTGTGGTTACAATGAGGATTGCAAAAATTTAGTTATAAAAGATTATTTCAAACGAATGACAAGTTAACTCTGATTACAACTTTTTTTAAGTGAGAGTAAACTCTACTTTTTAACTCCACTCCCCCAGTCCTGCATTTTTCATGTCATAATATATATCCTTTTATGCTACATACCTCTCAGCAAATTGTTGCAGTTATTATTTTTAATAGTTTTGTCTTTCAGTCTTCACACTAAAGCTATAAGTGATTTACACACAACAGTGAGATTATTAGTGTATTCATAATTTGACTACGTACTTTCACCCAGTAAGTTATGTACTTTCAGATGTTATGTTACTTATTAGCATCCTTTTCTTTTATCTTGAAGAATTCCCTTTAGCATTTCTTATAATACAGGTTTAGAGGTGATGAACTCCTTCAGATTTTGTTTATTCAAATCTTTATCTATTCTTTATTTCTGAAGAACAGTTTGAGTATATTATCCCACTGTTTCCTGGACTGTAAAGTTTTGACTGAGAAGCCTGCTACTAGGCATATTGGGACTCCCTAGTGTGTTTGCTTTTTTTTCTCTTGCTTCTTTCAGAATTCTCTTTTTGCCTGTGATATTTTGATTGTAATATCATGAGGTAGTCTTATTTGGATTGAATCTTACTGGAGGCCCTTGACCTTTCTGTTCCTGGATATTTATATATCTATCTATATTTGAAAAGTTTTCTATTGCTATTTCTTTAAGTAAATATTCTACTAATTTCTTTTCTCTACTCCCTTTTAATCAGATTGAGCCATAAATGTGCTCTTTTTATGTTTTGCCTAAATCCCATAAGCTTTTTTATTCCTTTAAATTCTTTTCTCTGTTTTCTTCTCTGACTGTATATTTTCAATCTGTCTTTGAGTTTAAAAATTCTTTCCTCCACTTAATCAATTCTGTCATTGATGCTCTATAATGTAATTTTCACTTTGCTCACTGTAATTTTTAGCTCCAGGATTTCTGTCTTTTTTTTTATTATGTATATTTCTGTCACTTTGTTACATTTTTTTTTCTGATAAATTACTGTTTCTGTTTATTCTTTTGAAGTCCACTGAGCATACCTAAAACAACTACTTTGAATTACTTGTCAGGCAGTTGATCTATCTCTATCTTTTTAGGGTGAATGACCGGCACTTTATCACACTAACTTGTTGACATTCTCTTTCACTGATTGGTCTTGATCTTTGTATCCATGTGCCAATTTTTGTGCATTGATGTAGGTATCTAATGAAGTCTTGACAATCTGGCTTTATTTGGAAGACTCTTTTAGCAGTCAGTTTGACCAGAATTTCAGGGAAGGTTGACTGGTGAAGTCTTTAAGTATGTTACTACTTCATCTGGTGCCAGTGTTGATAGCTGTTGTGAAACCTTGGTTCTTATATTCTTATTTTAAAAGAATTTAAAGAAGAGACACACAGCAAAGGAGATACAGCATAAAGCAATTTATTGCAAAGGAGAAGGAATATTTTGAAAGCTAGATGCAGAATAGATAGTATACCCTGAGAGAGGATTCAGGGTTTGTTGCTCATGAATGGCAAAAGTGGCAAAAAATGGCACTGGGGAAACTCCCTTCATGGGAGTCTTACATGATTATTCATAAGTGGGTGGGAAGATGTGATACTAGTAAGCATGTTCTGGGTGATCCTCTGGGTGCACATGCACAGTAGCTGTGCGTGCTTGTTTACATATGGCATCTCAATAGCACCTTTACTTTCCATCCAGGGGTATTTTTTTTACTGCTATAACGACCAAAGGGTCAGACTAAGAACAGGTAAAATCAAAATGGGTATTCTCTCTACCAGGGAAATTCTCTTTGGACATAGTTTTGTTTGAATGAGATTAACTAAATGCAAATGCTGAGGTTTAGTGTGTTGATTATATAGTCACCATGGTTGCCACATCCCCAGCACATGGTTACTTCCTTGACTATGTATCCTGCCTCACCAGGGTCATGATTCCTGTCTGTCACCAGGAAGGACATAGTGGCTTCTTTTACATGTAATGGCCTAGTTTAAGGAACTGTAGGATTCTGCCCAGTGCTGAGTTTTTCTGTGGCTGGCCCAATATTGGGTTCCAAGCCAAAGGCCTATGCTTACTTTTCCTTCCTTCCCCCAAGTTGATGGTGTATCTCCCTATGCTGTGCTGCCTAAAATTGGGGCAGGGATGTTGTGGATAATGTAGACCTGTACTTTCTACCCTGCTTAATGCATCTCATCTTATTATTATGCTAAGATCAGATAATTTGATGTTTCACCTAGTTTCCTTAACTCTTATGAATTTATTTGTATGTGTGGATAGTTGTCATATTGATGTTTCTGTTAAGAAGCAATCACTGGAGAGTTCTCTGACTTCTTGGTTTGTTCCTCTTTGAATGAATGCCTTAAAGTAAAAATAGTATAATTTACATTTGCCTTAAAAATCTTTACCTTCCAATATAATGATAAAAATTTATACTTACTATATTGACATGATTGATAACTAGAAAGCTTCTCTCTAGATTTCTTCCTGGAGAGATATAAGAATAGACTATTTTTAACAGACAGGATATTAAAGAGATTTATTTTCTTTTTCTTTTTTACTCTTTATATACCTAATACTTGAAGAAACTAAATAGGCAACATAAAATTATACATTACAAACAATCATACCGCTTGTTATGATAATTTCACATTTAGCATGTATTCTCTCAAAAGGAAATAGGTCAAAGCCAACATTTCCAACTATGGGGAAAGACATATATTTAAAAGTATCTGCTCTTTGAGGATTTTACATCAGATTATTTTTTAAATACCAAGTAATGACAATTTTTAAAAGTTACTCCAATATGGTAAATAGTAGGTTGTTTACTTGGTGACTTATTTATTCACAATCTTTATTAATGTTCTTTGAGGTGCTAATTACTGTGCCACGGATTGTATGCTTTTTTTTTTTTTTTTTGCACTTCCACAAGACTCTTAAAATACTGAAGAATCAAAAAAAGATAGCTGTACTTTTTATAAATCAACACAGTAAATTCAGTGATCAATTGTTCTTTGAGAAAATGAAAGTCAAATATAATAGCTTGGGGTTTCAGTAGAGCAATAAACCTGTACTATTCAATAAAATAATTAATAGTATTATACTTAAATGAAGGATTCAGATCATTCCTATTGTGTTTTTACTTTGGCTTTGAGATGAGATAACTTTTAAAGATTTTTTTTTTTTTTTTAATTTACAGAAAGTGAGGTAGCAGAAGAGAATAATAAAGATTTATGGAAGTTAAAGTCCAAAGCTATAAAAACATAACTTTTATTAGTTTGCTTTCTTTTTTAGAATAAATGTTTCAAAAGCATAATCAGTGGATTAGAGGTTAGCTTTGTTTTAAATTCAAATGCATGGCCACATAATTTCTTAAAAATCTAGTACAGATTCTATTGAAGGTAACATAGAAGTTAGAGAGTGATACATATTTAAAATCTGAGATTAGACTTTTGTTTCAAGGGAAACAATAGGCAGAGATAATTTTCTTCATACAGAAATTTAAAAGAAATAAGTAAATTGAGTGAGAAAAGTAAGAAAGCAACATGAATATAATTAACTGCTGAAAAGGCAACCCTTAGTTTTTTCTAAATTAAGAGACATTTTGGATTTCTAAGTCAGTGTTGAATTAAGGACCCATGAATTACATTATATATTGCAGAATGAAGAATATTTGTTTTCTATAATTATTTAATGTATTGAAAGAAGAAGATATAATGGAACAAAGTGTCTTAATAATTTAATTTGCATTTAAGACATTGAATTTACTAATTTCTTTACATCTCTCTCTGCCATATATGCCTTTTTATATGCTCTGAAACAGAAAGGGGTATTAACACAATAAAGTAAGTGATGTAAATGAACATAGGAGAAAAGATTAGACTGGTTATATAGGTGAATTCTGATTTTAAAAAATTCTAAAGTCATACACACATTGTTAACTATATATATTTTGTCTTATTCTTGTAAAAAAATAGTTTTTTGTAAATAAGCTTTTCTGTACTTTTTAGTTTAAGAATTGATTACAATACACAAGAATGTGTTCTGTTTAGGTACATAGTCTTAGATTCTTAGATTTCTTTAAATGATGAAGGTTAGCACTGATATTGTTTGCTGTGTCCCTACTCAAATCTCGTCTTGAATTGTAGTCCCCAAATTCCCATGTGTTACAAGAGGGACCCGATGGGAGATAATTTGAATCATAGGGGAAGTTTCCCCAGACTCTTCTCATGATAGTGAATAAGTCTCATGAGATCTGATGGCTTTATCAGTGGTTTCTGTTTTGCATCTTTCTCATTTTCTCTTGCTGCTACCATTTGAAAAGTCCCTTTTGCCTCCCACCATGATTCTGAGCCCTCCCAAGCCATGTGAAACTAAACCTCATTTTCTTCCCAGTCTTGAGTATGTCTTTATCAGGCAGCAGCATGAAAATTGACTAATACAGTAAATTGGTCCCAGTAGAGTGGGGCACTACTGAACAGATATCTGAAAATATGGAAGTGACTTTGGAACTGGGTAACAGGCAGAGACTGGAAGGAGGACTCAGATGAAGAAAGGAAAATGTGGAAAAGTTTGAAACTTCCTAAGACTTGTTGAATTACTTTGCCCCAAATGCTGATAGTAATATGGACAATAAAGTCAAGGTTGAGGTGGTCTCAGATGAAAATGAGAAACTTGTTAGCAACTGGAGCAAAGGTGACTCTTGTTAAGTTTTAGCAGAGAGACTGGCAGCATTTTGCCCCTGCCCTAGAGATTTGTGGACTTTTGAACTTGAGAGAGATGATGTAGATTATCTGGCAGAAGAAATTTCTAAGTAACAAAGCATTCAAGAGGTGAGATGGGTGCTGTTAACAGCATTCAGTTTTATAACGTAAGCAGAGCACAAAAGTTCAGAAAATTTGCAGCTGGACAATGTGATAAAAAAGCAAATCCCATTTTATGTGGAAAAATTCAAGCCTGCTGCAGAAATTTGGATAAGTAACAAGGAGCCAAATGTTAATCCCCAAGACACAGGGAGAAAATGTCTCCAGAGCATGTCAAAGATCTTCACAGCCACCTCTCCCACCACAGGCCTAAGGCCTGGGAGGAAAACTTTGTTTTGTGGGCTGGGCCTAGGGTCCCCATGCTGTGTGCAGCCTAGGGACTTGATGCCCTGCATCCCAGCTGCTCGAGCCATGGCTGAAAGGGACCAATGTAGAGCTTGGACCATGGCTTCAGAGGGTGCGAGCCTCAAGCCTTGGCAGCTCCCACATCGTGTTGCACCTCCCAGTGCACAGAAGTCAGGAATTGGGGTTTGGGAACCTCTGCCTAGATTTCAGAAGATGTATGGGAATGCCTAGACGCTCAGGCAGAAATTTTTTTCAGGGGTGGGATTCTCAGAGAGAACCTCTGCTAGGCAGTGCAGAAGGGAAATGTGGGGTTGGAGCCCCCACACAGAGTGCCTACTGGGGCACCGCCTAATGGAGCTGTGACAAGGAGGCCACCGTCCTCCAGAACCAAGAGTGATAGATCCACCAACAGCTTGCATTGTATGCCCAGAAAAGCGACAGACAATGCCAGCCCATAAAAGCAGCCATGAGGGAGGCTGTACCCTGCAAAGCCACAGGGGTGGAACTGCCCAAGACCATGGAAATCCACCTCTTGTGTTAGCAGGACCTGGATGTGAGACCTGGAGTCAAAGGAGATTATTTTGGAGCTTTAAGACTTGACTGCCCCGCTGGATTTCAGACTTGCATGGGGTCTGTAGCCCCTTTTCTTTGGCCAATTTCGCCCATTTGGAATGGCTGTATTTACCCAATACCTGTATCACCATTGTATCTAGGACGTAAGTAGCTTTCTTTTGATTTTACAGGTTCATAGACAGAAGGGCCTTGCCTTGTCTTAGATGAGACTTCAGACTATGGACTTTTGGGTTAGTGATGAAATGAGTTAAGACTTTGGGGATTGTTGGGAGGGCAAGATTGGTTTTGAAATGTGAGGACATGAGATTTGGAGGGACCAGAGATGGAATGATATGCTTGAACTCTGTGTCCCACCCAAATCTCATCTTGAATTATAACTCCCACAATTCCCACATGTTGTGGGAGGGACCTGGTGGGAGATAATTTGAATCATGGGGTCAGTTTCCCCCAAATTTTTCTTATGGTAGTTAATAAGTCTCATGAGATCTGATGGATTTTTGTTGGTTTTTTTTTTGAGACGGAGTCTCACTAGGTCGCCCAGGCTGGAGTGCAGTGGTGCACTCTCGGCTCACTGCAACCTCCACCTCCCAGGTTCAAGCGATTCTCCTGCCTCAGCCTCCTGAGTAGCTGGGATTACAGGCACATGCCACCACGCCTGGCTAATTTTTGTATTTTTTGGTAGAGACGAGGTTTCACCATGTTGGTCAGACTGGTCTCAAACTCCTGACCTTATGATCCGCCTGCCTAGGCCTCCCAAATTGCTAGGATTACAGGCATAAGCCACCACACCCGGCTGATCTGGTGGTTTTATTAGGCGTTTGTGCTTTTGCATCTTCCTCATTTTCTCTTGCTGACACCATGTAAGAAGTGTCTTTCACTTCCCGCCATGATTCTGAGGCCTCCCCAGTCATGTGGGACTGTAAGTCCAATTAAACCTCTTTTGTCTTCCCAGTCATGGGTATGTCTTTTTCAGCAGTATGAAAATGGACTAACATAAACATCTTAAAAATGCTGAGTCAGAATTAAATATATATAATTTTACTTTAAAAATTACATTAAAAACTGGGCGTGGTGGCATACGCATGTAGTCCTAGCTATTTATGAATCCGAGGTGGGAGGATTGCTTGAGCCCAGGAGTTCAAGGCCGCAGTGAGCTATGATGCTTCACTGCACTGTAGTCTGGGCGACAGAGCAAGACCTCATCTCTAAAAATAAATAAATAAATAAATAAATATTTTTAAAAATAACACTATCAAAATGTGTAACACCTCAAACATGTCTTTATTGCCAACAACAATTTACTAAACCTATACGTTTTGTAATCTTACTTTCCTAATGATTTAAACTGAATTGTAGCATATTTTATTGATATGATTACCTGAAAAAACTGGTGTTTGTTGACCTGCAGAGTAACAATAACACTCCACAAGAATTGCAGGTTTTGCACAAAAGGACTTTTATTGCTTGGCACAAGTAAGGAGAGCGCTGGGAGTATTCTCCAAAGCAGTGTCTCTCCAAGGGAAAGGGGGGTTTAATGGACAATGGAGAGGGAAAAGCATTCATCAGAGCATGTAGATGGGAGGGGTCCCAGTTGTACAGACACCATGAGTCACTGTGCCAGCACACAGGTCACATGTCATGGTAATGAAGCTATAGCTCCTCCTGGGGTGAAAACCTTAGCATGGTAATAAAGAAAGTTCATTCAGGTTCATCTGTAGGTGGCTGGGTTTTGTCAGGAACTGATTTCAACTGACTAGGTGACTGCATTTCACATAGGATTTGGGAAAAAACAGCCTACAGGGCAGGAGGCTGTAAAACAGGTTGATTGCTGAGATTAAATTCCTACAGTCCCTGGAGACCTTCCCTGTCTACTTACAGTATACCAAAATAGCAAGTAATCTATTCATTTATTCAATAATCGTTGAAAACAAATTATTTACTAGTCCAGGCACTGGGCAAAATGTAGCTCTTCTTTTCAAAACCTTTTCACATACTGGGTAAGACAGATAACTACATTTTGAGTTGATAATTACAATGATGATTATAATCAAATATGCATAAGAAAGAGAGCAATAAGAATAAACACTGATAACTATCTGATTTTTTACAAAAGTGTTACTTTTAATCAGTTTGACTGAAAGTAAGTTTTTTCTTTTAAACTGGAGTTTCAGCAAAGAGAGGAGGAGAAAAATAGCTCCAAATGAGTTCATCTATTACGAAAATCAACTGTAGAAACAATTTCTCCAGAAACCAAAGCTATATTGCAAGGGGATAATTTAGTATATTTTTTTCAATGGCTTTTTAAGGTCCTTATCAAAATTACGTTGCTGTCTGGATTTTTCCAGCTTCTAACTCTGGGCTTATATTCAGGTCAGAACTGAATGACAATAAGTTATCATCCTTTTAACTAAAGATTATTTTAAAAAATTAAAATGACAAGAATTTTTCTCTCTTTTTTCTCTCTCCCTCCTCTTCCCATCACCACTATACTTTATTTTTCCCTTCTCATTTTTTTTCTTCTTCTCCTCGTTTTCCCCCAGAAGGGTAAAGTATATACAAAAGGATAAAAGTAATTAAAAAATTAAAAAAATAAATTCATCTGGAAAAGGTAGAATAACATAAAATTACTACTATAAAGATAATTATTGTTTCCAAATATTAAATATTTACTTTGCTGGCTGTGTCTAGATTTTTTTAAATTATGGATATCTCATGTTTTGTTTATCTCTTAAAAGCTAGACTATTAGAAAGTAATGCAAGTACCTCATTTTATAAATGAGAAAAAAAGAGCCTCCAAAATATAAATGGTTTATATGTCAAAGTAAGGCCCAGTTTTCCAAAGTTTCACCTACATAGGTCAAGTCTCTTTATTAAAGCAGACTTAGGGTTAGATGTGGTGGCTCATGACTGACATTCCAGCACTTTGGGAGGCCAAAACAGGTGGACTGCTTGAGCTGAGGAGTTAGAGTCCTGCCTGGGAAACATGATGAAAGCCAATCTCTACAAAAAATAAGAATACAAAAATTAGTGGGCATGGTGGGTGGCATGCACCTGTAATCCCAGCTACTTGGGGAGTTGAGGCTGGAGGATTACTTACGGAAGTAAGTAATTACGACGGAAAGTCGAGGTGGCAATGAGCTGAGAGGGCACCACTGCACTCCAGCCTGGGCAACAGAGCAAGACCCTCTCTCAAACAAATTAATAAAAATAAATAAAATAAAATAAAATAAAAATAATAAAGAGGACTTAGATGACAAGAAGGCAGGTGAAATCTGACAAGTCCAGAAAAGGCTATTAGTAGAGCCAAATTCTGCTATATATTTATTTAAATATTGTTTTTGTTTACCTATATGATAATATATAAAAAAATTGAATAGCTAAATAGTTGAAATCATTTGGAATTATGGAAGCCAAACATTTGTATGACTAAGTAAATTTTCCATTTCTCTTTGTGCCTCCAGCTCTTCTTATTCAGTATCTCATATAAGTTGACTTTGCATTAATATATTTTCTGAACTTGATCAACTTTATATTGTAGATAATTCTAAAAATCTATCTTCCCAAACGAATCATTTTTCTCTGTATTTTCCTTCTAGAGACATGTTTTATGGTGGCTGCTTTCCTGTCTAAAATGTACAAAGCCAAAATTAAAATAAAACACAAATGCACACATATATATATGTGTGTGTATATGTGTATACACATATATATGTTGAAATATAGGCTGAAATATATTGGTTGAAATATATATAAATATATATACACATATATTTAACATTCAGGTAGGTTACCTCTATTTCAACCAATTTCTCCACAAGTCTTTCCCATGAGGTCCATCTTTACTACTTTAATTTGAGTGTTTTTCTAAGATTGAAAATAAGGTAAGTGATCAGGACAGAAGCAGAAGAGAAATTTGCCAGCATGGGCATCAGTGTGACTTATTAAGGACATAGCTGAAATCTTCAGTCCCAAGTTCTAATCTACTATAAACACTTTAAAGGCAATTTTCACATTTGCCTTTAGAAATAGATTGTGTAGAAAAGGGGGAAATAAAACTTTTTCATCTACTTGCCCAGGTTCCCTGGCTGGGGTCCTGTGAAATAGATTGACAAAATATACATTAATAGTAGAGACAAAAAAAAAAAAAAAACAGAGTTTATTAACACATGTGGTGCATACACATGGAAAAGAAATCATTGATGAGTAACTCAAAGTGATGGTTAGAACTTGGGCTGATATATTATCTTAACAAAAGCTATGACTTTGTAGAGACATGACCAGACAAAGGAAGGAGGTTTAGGCTCCCAAGGGTGGTGAACTGTGGGAAGGTATATAAATATAAGTAACAGAGCAAGGTTTGTTTAAATCCATCTCAGCACTCACTTCTCATCTTCTTCATGGGCATAAAACTTCCCTTGGAGATGGGATTTATGGTAGTCCACATTTCTCAGAAGCTTCTGCTTTTAGTCAGATAAGGAAAGCTCCAAGAAAGCCTTCTTTCTGCCATCTAGCAAATCGCAAATATCGTCAGCTCAAAATAATCCTTATGCCAAAATGGCTTACTTTGGGGTGGCATATGCTGGTCTTCTACAGTGAAAAAAAAAAAATGGATACAACATGACAACTCAGAATGACTGTCACAGAGCTCAGAGAAGTAAATAGGCAGAACAGGGTTGGGAATGGTGGCTCACGCTTGTAATCCCAGTACTTTGGGAGGCTGAGGTGAGCAAATCACCTGAAGTCAGGAGTTTGGGACCAGTCGGTCAACATGCTGAAACCCTGTCTCTATTAAAAATATAAAAATTAGCCAGGCGTGGTTGTGAGTGCCTGTAATCCAAGGTACTCAGAAGGCTGAGGCAGGGAGAATCACTTAAACCTAGGAGAAAGAGGTTGCAGTGAGCCAAGATTGTGCCACAGCACTCCAGCTTGGATGACAGAGCAAGACTCTGTCTCAAAAAAAAAAAAAAAAAAAAAAAGGGTACAAAAGGGCAAAGGGCAAATAGGTAGAATATCCATGGAGATGAGCATCCCATGGCCAGTCGGCTAACACGACATCAGCCAAGACAATAGCTCCCTTCTTTAACTGTCACTGGTTTCAGCAATTATAACCTCAGCTTTGCATGCTGAAAATATGGTACATGATGAAAATAACCAATTCAACCCTTTCTTAAGGAACTTTTCTTCCTCTTGTAGTTTGATTGAATGCATATACATAGTTGCTTTCTATTTTATAAAAATAAAAGTTTTAATAGCTTCTATAGAATAAGAGCTATTTAAATGAAGACAGAAGGTGTAAGAACTTTGTTTCTTCTTTTCTCTTAACTACAAGCATTTACATAAAAGAATAGATTCAAGTTTTGCAGGCCTGAAATTCATGTATCTGGCAACCCTCTTTAAGAAGGAGACAAAAATAAGACTATATAATTGAATAGGGAACAATATTTATTTAGAATGAGAAAAATGGAGACTTGAGATTCGTGAAAGAAAGAGGCCAAGAAGTTGAATTTTCATGAGCTACATAGTATACCTTCCTCTATTTGGCTAATCCTGCTGTCCCTTGGCAAAAAGCCATGATTATTAGGTATATTTTATCATATTGTTTCATACTTCTGGACTATTTATTTAACTAAAATACTCCTTTCTAAATCTTGAAAGATATTAGTATCTTCCAATATATTCATTTTATAATACTCAATGAGATACCAGAGAGCCTAAATAGCTTTATTGATTTTCATATGTTCTCTACTGTGGGAAAAACTAAAGGAGTAATTAATTTAAACAAGAAATTAAGGAGTGCTAGTGGACTTATTTGTCAGATTTTGATTAAGAAAGGACATACAGTAGAGGTAATACTTCTAAGAGAGGAGGCCACCCCTCATATCGTCTTATGCCCAATTTCTGCCTCCAAAGAAAGAAGTAGTAAAAACTGAAAGGCAGAAATGAAATCCACAGGCAGACAACCCAGCGGCGCACCCTGGGCCTGGTAGTTAAAGATCGACCCCTGACCTAATCAGTTATGTTATCTATAGATTACAGACATTGTATAGAAATGCACTGTGAAAATCCCTATCTTGTTTTGTTCCGATCTAATTACCAGTGAATACAGCCCTCAGTCATGTATCCCTGCTTGCTCGACCCTCTCACATGCACCCCCCTTAGAGTTGTGAGCCCTTAAAAGGGACAGGAATTGCTCACTTGGGGGGCTCGGCTCTAAGACAGGAGTCTTGCCGATGCCCCCGGCTGAATAAACCCCTTCTTTCTTTAACTAGGTGTCTGAAGAGCTTTGTTGTGACTCGTCCTGCTACATTTTTTGGTTCCCTGACTGGGAAGTGAGGTGACTGGCAGATGGTCGGGGTGGCTCCTTAGGAGGCTTAAGCTTGCCTTGTGGAACATCCCTGCGGGGGACTCCGACCAGCCCAAGCGACGCGGATCCTGAGAGTGCTCCCGGGTAGGCATTTGCCCCAGTGGGACGCCTCGCCAGAGCAGGGTGTGGCAGGTCCCCATGGAGGATCAAAGCAGTGGCTGAACACCAGGAAGGAACATACACTTGGAGTCTGGACATCTAAAACTTGGTAAGACTAGTCTTTGAAACTTGCCCACTCTGTTTGAGTGGAAGCACGGCCTGATCACCCACAAGTTGCCTTTATCGACACTTTGGTTTTAGTTTTGACTCGGTTTGAATTGCTTAACAGGATTGGTCTTGGGAACTTGTCTACTCCATTTGAGTGGAGGCGTGATCTGATCACCCACGGTGGGCCTGTACTGGCACTTTGGTTTTTGTTTTTAAGTGGACTTGGCTTGCTTGATGCTTTGGTTTTGGTTTTGACTTGGCTTGGATTTCTGGATACTCTGATTTTGGTTTTGATTTTGGTTTGGTGCAAACTGCAAAAGTATGTGTGTGCCCTTGTTACCCGTTCTTTGTTTTGTGGTGTGCATGTGGTGTGAGTGTGGCATTTTGTCTCGAAGAAGTATAGGTCAGGCACAAATAAGCCCACCCTACTAGGAACTATGTCGAAAAATTTCAAAAAAGAATTTAAAGGGCACTATGGAGTACTATGACACTAGGAAAACTTAAAACTTTGTGTAAGATAGACTGGCCAACATTAGAGGTAGGTTGGCCATTAGAAGGAAGCCTGGGCTGGGCACGGTGGCTCATGCCTATAATCCCAGCACTTTGGGAGGCTGAGGCTGGCAGATCATGAGGTCAGGAGATCGAGACCATCCTGGCTAATATGGTGAAACCCCGTCTCTACTAAAAATTCAAAAAAATTAACCAGGCTCAATGGTGGGTACCTGTGGTGCCAGCTACTCGGGAGACTGGGCAGGAGAATGGCATGAACTCAGGAGATGGAGCTTGCAGTGAGCCAAGATTGCGCCACTGCACTCCAGCCTGGGCGACAGAATGAGACTTCATCTCAAAAAAACAAAACAAAACAAAAACTGAAAGTCTTTTAGCATGTGTACCACCCCTAGAATTTCCGGTAAACCAGCACCAACCTGAAGATCACATTCTCATCAAAAGGTGGAAAGAAGAAAAACTCGAGTCCACCTGGGAAAGACCCTGCCTTGTGCTGCTAACCACCAAGACTGCTGCTCGTACAGCAAAAAAGGATGGACTCATCACACCTGAGTCAAGAAAGCACCACCCCCTCCAGAGTCGTGGCCATGGTCCCAGGGAAAAACCCTACCAAACTGAAGCTAGTAAAAATTTAACTCTTTTCATCTATTCTATTACTCGTTCTATTGCTGACCATCTAGTTATTAACATAACCAAGTCAATTTCACCTTAAACTATTGCATTTAATGCTTGCCTTGTTATACCCTGTGGGGACTTGCCAAGTCAAAGACAGCTTTCTACTTCAGAAAAGTACTTCTGTCCCTTCTGACTCTCCTCAGACTGGGCATTAGTAAACTAGGACCACTGAATCCAGGGAGATTTCAATAAAGACCCCAGTGCCAACTAGGAGTCTTGCTCCCCCATGTAGTTGCCATAGTTGGTCCAACATTCTGTGAACCACTAAAGAGCAAGGATGGACTGCCCCAAATGGTTTTTTTAATTTCCTCAAACCATACATTCATTTTACTAGAGGATCATAGAAGGTAAAGACTTAAAACAAATTTTAGCAATTAAGACGGGGTACCAAGATGAAAATGCCTGGTTAAAATGGATCAAATATTCCATCTGCACATTAGACAAAAGCAATTGTTATGCTTGTGCACATGGTAGCCCAGAGGCCCAGATTGTCCCCTTTCCACTAAGGTGGCCCTCCAGTCGACCAGGTGTGGGCTGCATGGTAGTTCTTTTCCAGGATTCTACAGCCTGGAGTAATAAGTCATGCTAAGCTCTCTCTGCTGTATCCCAAAGTCTGGCACCCAGCGGGTCAGCCCCCAAAGGTCATCCAGCCTCCATCTCCCAACACTAAGTTCACTTTGTGTCTCTCATGACAGGGAGGAGACTTAACATTCTTTGGAGACCAGAAAGGATGCAGTGAGCTTAAGAATTTTCAAGAGCTTATCAATCAGCCAGCCCTTGTTCATCCCCGAGCGGATGTGTGGTAGTATCGTGGTGGACCTTTACTGGGCATAACTGGAGTGGCACTTGTATTTTGGTCCAATTGGCTATCCCTTTCATCCTGGCATTTCATCAACCAGAAGGAAAAAATAGTAATAAGACATCGTAAAGCGAGAGAAGTCCCTTATGGGTCTTTCAATTCTCATGTCTATTTAGATGCAACTGGAGTCCCATGAGGAATATCAGATCAATTTAAAGCTTAAAATCAAATAGCTGCAGGATTTAAGTCAATATTTTGGTAGGTGACAGTTAATAAAAATGTAGATTAGATAAACTACATCTATTAAAACCAACAGCAATGAGGTTTTCATGAGTTAAAAGAAAAACTCATGTCGGCCCCAGCCCTGAGGCTACCTGACCTGATGGAACTCTTTACAATCTACGTGTCAGAAAGAGAAAAAATGGTAGTTGGAATTTTAACCCAGACTGTGGGGCCCTGGCCAAGGCCAGTGGCCTATCTCTCAAAACAACTAGACAGGGTTTCCAAAGGCTGGCCCCTAGGTCTAAGGGCCCTAGCAGCAATGGCCCTATTAGCACAAGAAGCAGATAAAGTAACCCTTAGGCAAAACCTGAATATAAAGGCCCCCTCATGCTGTGATAACTTTAATAAATACCAAAGGACATCATTGGTTAACAAATGCTAGATTAACCAAGTACCAAAGCTTGCTACGTGAAAATCCCCACATAACCATTGACGTTTGCAACACCCTAAAACCACCACCTTGCTCCTAGTATCAGAGATCCCAGTTGAACATAACTGTGTAGAGGTATTGGACTCAGTTTATTCTAGCAGGCCCAACCTCCAAGACCATCCTTAAACATCAGTAGACTGTGAGCAGCATGTGGATGGGAGCAGCTCCATCAACCCCTGCAAAGTGACTCTGAAGAAGATGACAAGCCCTGCTCCAGTCACACCTGGAAGCTGACTGGTCCACGCATGGCTGAAGCATGAGAAAACTCATTGCAGGACTCATTTTCCTTAAAATCTGGACTTCTACAGTAAAGACTTCAAATGATTTTCCTTAGACTGAGGGCTGTTCCCAGTGTATACATCAAGTCACTGAAGTAGGACAAAAAGTTGCTATAGTCCTATTATTTTATGGTTTTTATAAGTGTACTGGAACTCTGAAAAGAACTTGTTTGTATAATGTTATTCTATACAAGGTATGTAGCCCAGGAAATGACCAAATTGATGTGTGTTATGACCCATCTGAGCCCCCCATGACCACAGTTTATAAAATAAGATTAAGAACTGAAGACTGGTAAGGGCTCATAAACGATATGGGTAAAGTGTTAGCCAAAACAGAATAAAAAGGGGTGCCCCAACAAGTCACCTTAAAATTTGATGCCTGTGCTGTCATTAATAGTAATAAGTTAGGAAGGGGACGTGGCTTTTTTATTTGGGAAAAAGGCTATATGACCAAAAATAAGTACATTTGTCATGAATTAGGACTGTGTGGAAATGAATGTGGATACTGGTCTTGTGTCATTTGAACCATTTGGATAAAAAATGAAAAGAATCCAGTCTACCTTCAGAAAGAAAAAAAATGGCTCTTCCTGTACTAAGGGACAATGTAACCCCTTAGAACTAGTAGTAACCAATCCCCTTGATCCTCACTGGAAAAAAGGGGAGCGTGTGACCTTAGGAATCTATGGGGCCGGAATGGATCCTCAAGTAAATATCTTGGTACGAGGAGAAGTTTACAAACACTCTACTGAGCCAGTGTTTCAAATTTTCTATGATAAACTAAATGTACTAGTACCAGAAATTCCAAGCAAAACAAGAAATTTGTTTTTGCAATTAGCTGAGCATGTAGCCCAATCTCTCAATGTCACTTCATGTTATGTATGTGGAGGAACTGTAATGGGAGATCACTGGCCATGGGAAGCCTGAGAATTAGTACCTACAGACCCAGCTCCTGATGAATTACCAGCTCAAAAGAATCACCCTGATAATTTCTAGGTCCTAAAAGCCTCAATTATTGGACAATATTGCACAACTAGAGAAGGAAAATAATTCACTCACCCCGTAGGACGACTTAGTTGTCTGGGACAGAAACTGGATAATGGTACCACAAAAACAGTCACTTGGTGTAGTTCACATCAAACAGAGAGGAATCCATTTAGCAAATTCCCAAAGTTGCAAACCGTGTGGACCTACCCTGAGTCCCAGTGGGACGGGACAGCCCCCACTGGATTATACTGGATATGTAGGCACACAGCTTACACCAAATTACCTGACCAGTGGGCAGGTAGTTGTGTTATTGGCACTATTAAACCATCTTTCTTCCTACTGCCCATAAAAACAGGCAAACTCCTGGGTTTCCCTGTCTATGCTTCCTGCGAAAAGAGAAGAATAGCTGTAGGAAACTGGAAAGATAATGAATGGCCCCCTGAGAAAATCATACAATATTATGGGCCTGCTACTTGGGCCCAAGATGGTTTGTGGGGATACTGGACCCCCATTTACATGATCAATTGAATCATACAGTTACAAGCTGTCTTAGAAATAATCACTAATAAAACCAGCAGAGCCTTGACTATTCTGGCCCAGGAAGAAACTCAGATGAGAAATGCTATCTATCAAAATAGATGGGGTCTTGACTACTTGCTAGCAGCTGAAGGAGGGGTCTGTGGAAAATTTAGCCTTACTAATTGCTATCTACACGTAGATGATCAAGGGCAAGTAGTTGAAGACATAGAGATATGACAAAACTGCCACATGTGCCCATGCAAGTGTGGCATGGATTTGATCCTGGGGCCATGTTTGGAAAATGGTTCCCAGTGCTAGGAGGATTTAAAATTCTTATAATAGGAGTTATAATAATAATAGGAACCTGCCTACTGCTCCCTTTTTTGCTACCTGTACTTCTTCAAAGGATAAAAAGCTTCATCGCTACCTTAGTTCACCAAAATGCTTCAGCACAAGTATACTATATGAATTACTATCGATCTGTCTTGCAAGAAGACATGGGTAGTGAAAATGAAAGTTAGAACTCCCACTAATAAAATGAGTGAGAGTCTCAAAAGGGGAGAATAAGGGAAGAAACCACCCCTCATATCGTCCTATGCCCAATTTCTGCCTGCAAAGAAAGAAGAAGTAAAAACTAAAAGGCAGAAATGAAATCCACAGGCAGACAGCCCGGCGCCGCACCCTGGGCCTGGTAGTTAAAGATCGACCCCTGACCTAATCGGTTATGTTATCTATAGATTACAGACATTGTATAGAAATGCACTGTGAAAATCCCTATCTTGTTTTGTTCCAATCTAATTACCAGTGCATAAAGCCCCAGTCACGTACCCACTGCTTGCTCAATCAATCATGACCCTCTCACACGCACCCCCTTAGAGTCGTGAGCCCTTAAAAGGGACAGGAATTGCTCACATGGGGAGCCTGGCTCTTGAGACAGGAGTCTTGCCAATGCCCCTGGCCGAATAAACCCCTTCCTTCTTTAACTTGGTGTTTGAGGAGTTTTGCCTGCAGCTTGTCCTGCTACACTTTCCCAACACATAAACTTCCTTTGCATTTTTAAAATTGAAAAATTATTTTACTTGTTAGCTGAACAAAATAAAGATGACTGCTCATGTTAAAAAAATCTGGAATACTTGATAGTTTCATGCTACACAAAATTGAAAGTAAGATCATGCTTTTCCCTCTGATTGCTGTGATATATTATGTACCAATGATGTATCAAAATTATTGATTATTTTGAGATTTTGGTTGTAGAGAAATGAATCATGCAGTCAAGTCTTTATAAATCATCTTTACTACTACAGTCTAAAGTTTCCCTACTGAGTAGGCAAATGAATTAACCCTACTAATAAGGTAAACATTTAAACAAATAAATGCTGCATTTTAAGAACAGAGGATTTTTTTAAGCTTATCCTTTTTCTTAGATAACTAGTCTTACTTCCCCCAAAATAAATTATAAAATATTTCAAATAACATAAAAAGATATCAAGCTTACTAAAATATTATGATAGCACATATATTTCAGGCTTAGAAGTTGTCAGGTAGGTTTTAGAAGATGCTTTCACATGGCAGTGATTTTTCATCCTCCAATTTTACTAAAATAATCACCTGCATTATAATCACTGAATAACTTGCTAAAATAATGGTGTAAGAGTTTTCTTTCACCCAGTTAACTTGAATCTTCAAGGGTAGGTCTGACGTAGCTCATTTTTAAATGATGTCCATGGGATTCTTTTATTTTTATTTGTTATTTCTTCAAATTTATTTATTTCTTTTTTTTTTTAATTGACATTAAAACTTGTATGTATTTCCAGGGGATTCTTTTATATGTTTTATGAACCACATAAAATCTATAATCTTGTTGAATTTGATTAATAAACACGTAAAGGTCATTATTTAACTATTTTTTACCTTTAGCTAGAAATATTGAAATGTAAAATCAATCTTAGTTTAAAAAGCAAAGTTTACCAAAGTGCTACAGATATTTGCCAAACCCTTATTTTTATATTCTTATATACTTATTAGATTAAGATTCTTATCACTTATAGATTTGGATACAGAACTCAACAATCAGATTAAAATGAGTCTTTTTCAGGAAGCATGAGAGATATTAATTTAATAATAATGACTGAAAAATTATTATGAAGATCTTCTAATTCATGCCATGGAGAGTATGATTAAATTAATAATAATACTGTAGGCAAGATAGTATCATGATTTCTAAACAAAGCAGAGGAAAGAAATGATGTTTGACAAAATCTGCCAAGTTTTGATAATATAAATTTAACTATCTAATTTAGAAGGAAAATGGGTTAAGTCTGGAGTTAGTTTATATGAACCATTACTTTATATAGTCAGTGGTTAGCCAGAAAGATATGTATTAGGATGGTATTGCAAACCTCTGTAGGCGTATTCAAAGAAGCTATCTGCAAATAACTTATGATTCATAGAATTCAAGTAGAGATGTATTTCCTTACCTATTCACATATTTTTAATCTAACCATCTATTGTCTGTTTCCCATTGCTCCCTTGGCATTGTTAGAGTAAATATAGATCAAAAATAAAAGTTACCTAAAGGTTATTCCATCACAAATATACATAGATTTCCAACATGGAGAGATCAGTGACCTCAGGGTTGGTCTGTGGTCCGTGTCTCGGGGTTGAGAAGCAGCTCAGAATGCTTTTTGACAGTTTTAGCCTAGTGTGCTCTGTCCTATTCCAGACCTTGGACACCCCTCCTTTGCCAGAATGACTGCTTCTAGAAAGTAATTTTGGATTGAATTAGAGCTTTCTGAGAGAGTCAAAACATACTTTACAGTAGGCAAATTGAATTTCTCTGGTTCAGTGACTTGCTGTGCCACAGCGCCTCTCAAGAAGATTTTCACATTATTGAGAGCTGGTAGATTTCCTTGTAAAATAGCCATAGGCAGCACACACACTACGCAGAGCATCCTTTGTCTGCCATTTCTCTCAGAAATATTTCTATCTCTCTTTCACATATATACAAAACTATTTAAATGAACCATACAAAGAGATGACATAAATTATTGTATCTTTCTTTGAAAAGAATATGTTTCAAGTGGTTACTAATTCATGCAGAGGTCTCCATGGAAAGGTTTAGTTTCAGTACCTGCTATTGTGGAAACTCAAAGTGTTTTTAATGGAGTTAAATGGAAGGAATATTTACTTATCTCACGTAAAACTATGAATGAAGAATTGGAAACATTTGCATTGACTTGATTAGGAATACTGTGTGGTACCAGCTGTGGGAGATATCTATTTATCTTAATAGTGTGCAGATAAATGGGCCTCTTCTTTTTCATTTTCCCTGTTGGGACATTCCTAAAATATACGGACTGATTTGACTTTTAAAAAGATGTTACTTTTAAAATATTTTCATTCATATAATCCAGGAATTTCTGAGCCAGAATTTTCTTGAGTGTTCAAAGTTTACAGATATGGAAAGTACTTTGGTAGAAATCAGTATCAGAAGAACTGACAGCACTCATAAGAAACAATACCACACATTCCAAGTCTCAGTGTTTACTGAAACACATTTTTTATGACTAAAATATTTCCTCATGAAGACAACAAGTTTTGTTTTGTTTCCACAGATAGGGCATTTTTTTTTTTTTTATTCACCGTTCTTTTATTTTTTCTGTCAATATTGTCTTTCATTTCTTAAACATGTCATCTAGCTGGTGATTTTGTAGCCACATTACCCCAAGAAAAGCATGTCTTCATACCTTCCTGTCACTTCTATGTGGCATGAAGTGCCACAGTCTAATTTACACTGCTTTCTCCTACATGCAATGCTGCTTTATATATCTCAGGTAAAATTTCATGCTAGAAAAAAAATTGTCAGGGTCATTAGGCAATGAGGAGCATTCATTCTGACATAGAGAAGAGGATGGCATTTAACCAGAAAATACAGAGTTCTTTGTGGTGATTCTTCTCTCAGAGGTCCCCTTAGGCTGGGAGCCCTAGGAGCAGATGTGATCTCAGGCCTGGTTGAAAGAGAACAAAGCCATGGGCGGAAATACCTTCCCCTCCATCAGTGAGGCAGCTCCTGCCAGAAGCAGCTTTCTCACCAGAAGGACCCTAGAATCATTGCCAAATAAGAATCTGCCTGGTGAGAAGTCACTAGGCATAAAATCTCCAGTGATTTGGTGCTTGTTCACTGAGCAAACCAGAAAGCACATGTGAAGAATTCAGGACAGAGCTTGTGAGCCTGTACCATAGCCACTAGGGGTGGGGGTCTTGTCGGCTTCCCTCCTAAAAGCGTTTTCTTGGAGTTGCTATATTCTTTGAAACCTCTGGCAAAACTAGGGTGTCCAGAACATAACGGCTTGGGAAGGTTGATATTATGCACTTTTTCTTTAATTTTGTTTGCCTCAATAGTGTTGTTTGATTGTGTTTTGTGAAGTAGGACAATAACAAAACCATCTGGTTTCTATTTTTCTTTTCCTTTTTTTAAGTATAAATAGGACCTTAAGAAGAAATTTGAAAACACACTCTAATACTTAATATGCCTAGCAAGATATGAAGGGGCTCTATAAATAAAATCACTGTATAAAATAAGATTCATTATAGAAATATTTTAACTTTCACTTTAAAGTAGTAGCATAACATTCAGGGGTTTTGCCTTAAATTATTAAATTATAAAACTTATTGGTGTAACCCCTGCAGACCCTCCACACACAGTGGCATAAAGAATTCAAAAGTGATAAATGTACTGATACATTGTACCACACAATGCTGTGATGAATATAGTTTACATTTTAGCTACCTGGTTCCTTGGTATTTTAGATACTTCCGTCAGAAAAATGCCTGGAACATTTTATTTTGTTTTGTTTCCTTTCAGCGGCCAGGCATTGGCCAATTTAACAGCAGAAGTTACATTCTTACTGTTTGCATATTAATCAGTTATTTAGAACACCCCTGCTGAGAAATATCATCATAACAACAACACCATTTTAATGGAGCAGTGCAAAGATACCCAGGAGAATCAATTACAATGAAGGCCTATGAAAAGCTGTTTTGCTTTTCATTATTTTATGGGGTTAGGAGGACAGTTGATGAGGTAATGAGACCTGAAGCATTTCCAATACTTCTAATGGGAAATGGAGTTCAGTTGGATCAGAAGTGTTAGCAAAGAGCTACTAAGTTGGAAATCTTGGCCTCTATGACTCTGAAAATGGAGAAGCAGTCCCCTGTTCTGCCATATTAATGAAATAACACGATACACCTCAAATAATGGTAATGGTGCCACAACCAAAGTAGTATTTGGTTCTGCTAGTTTGTTTTCAGAAAAGGAATTACTAAATAAAATACTGACTGATGTGACGTTCTGAATTCTGTACCAGGCAAACTTTCGTCAGATCCGATCTGAAGGAAGTTGGTCAATAGTGATTTTAAAATCAGCTACTAGGAATTACTTATCTAATCAGAAGTCTTCAGTATATAGTTGAGAATCTTGTTTTAATGTTTTTCAGTCGGGGTGTATTTCTCAATAGATGACCAAGACAATATAACCCAAAGATAGCAGTGAAGCCTATTCCTGGAAAATTTTCCAGTGCAATTCATTTCAAGTAATAGGAAAGAATGAGATACCAAGTGTTTCCTGGAACGATTTTGCAAGACTAAATACGAGATAGCTTTCTTTTAATCATGTCTCAACTTACATTTTCAACCTTGCCAGAAATCCTTCTGTCCCCTACTCTTTCATATCATATACATCATTTCTGCTCCTGCACCATCCTTTAAACTCTCTTTGACCTGGTGTCTTTTCTCCGCCCCAGAGTAAAGTGCCTTTCCCTTATTTTCAGTTGCTCAATGCATGCTTAGTTTTCAAGTCTTAGGACTCCTTTTTCCTTAAGAATTCCCTAATTCTCCCAGCTGAAAGTAATTGGCAAAGGGCATAGAATGCTGTGATAGCAATTTGTAAAGTTCTCAAAATACTTAGCACACCCTGCTTTGTGTATAGACATGTACCACTCCTCAATTCAACTAGACTCTAAGCTCCTTGAGGATAAATATCACACCGTATCACCCATAATATGAAACACAATAATTGTAAATTTAATAGGTGTTTAATGTAATTTTGTATTAACTAGGTTAGTAATTATTAAAACTATGTCAAAAAGCACCCATTTATTTTAGTTTCTATATTTAACAAAACTTTCTTTGGAAAACTTACAAAATTTTGGAAAGTTCTTATTAGTGTCTAAAGTAAATGATGAAAATTGCAGAACTTTTTCACCAAAAATCTACCTGGTCAGATGAATAATAGCATATTCATATCAAGTATGAAGTATCAAGTAGTGCAATTTCCTTTTGGCAAAACACGTGGCCCTCACTGATGCAAGATGAATTATTATAGTGTAAATTAAACTACAAAGATTAAATTCTAATCTTTATTATACTTTCTGAAAATAAAGTGAAAAGTAAAATGATATGAATAAAAATAGTCACTTATCCAAAATTTGACCAGATTACCAAATCTGGGACTCATTAATAAATTCTTAGCATAGCTGGGAGTGATTTTTTGAAAGGTGGATGGAATTATAGCTGACAGATGCAATTTACATAATGGCGAACAAGAAGACTATTTCTTTAGCTTTTGAGGAGGTAATCCATGCCTGGTGATTTGCAAAAATATATTGAAACTATAATTACATCTTGTTGAAATATGTTTGCTTTATAAAATACTTTGTAATATAATATTTTTATCAGCAAGGGATTTCATTGTAGGAATTAATCATCATTTATAACAAATCTCTAAAAATTGGGCACTTACTATATGCAGGAATATACTTCAGGTAGGCCTGAAGCCTGTGGTTCTTAAGAGTAGGAGCTCCAGGAAGACACGCTGAGAGACTGACCTCCTTTTTACCCTCACATAAGCACTCAGGAATGTGTTGACTTCCTCACCATTTATCTGAAGCAATGGGCTAAAAGAAACATACTTAGGGACCCCATAATATTTCAATGAATATGAATGACTTTCCACGGTTCCCCTGGCCTCCACACAGTACCTTTACTGCTTGAAAGGATCTGAAAGAAAACGTAATCTCAGGACATTTTGTGGTAACTTGAAAGACCAGGAAGATTTCTTTCCTCCACGGAGGACAACATAGTGGAGTCACCTTATTTTACATTGTCATTGTACATATTACATATATATATTCACATATACATATGGTAGAAATTTATATGTATATTCTCTTATATATGGTACTATATGTGCACTATGGTTCTTTTGATTTATTTTATACATTCTTATAATTATTTTATTGCAATAAATGCTTAAATTTGAAGTAGGGATGTGAATAGGGGTGGGCGAAGGGGCATGTACGCACTGTTTGTTGTCCTATGTATCTTCTAGTATGAATTTATGGTTTAAATACACTATATATTCTGTAAATTTTTAAACATAGTTGAGCAAAAATATTTTCTCTGTGTTTATGAACTGATGCTTTCCAATTTTTTACTTTTGATTTGTATATTCTCTTTCTTCTTATTTGAGTATGCCAAAACTACTTTTGAAATGCATTTTTCAATACACAAGGCATATATTTTGTGGGATAAACTCCATAGCTCACTGGTAGGGTTTGTTGGCATTCTCCTGGAGATATGTCAAATATAATTGTTGTTTCACAGAGATAACCTCAGGAATGTTCTTGGATCAGGCTGCTTTCTCCAAGAGTATAAAGCTGATAAATCAGAGCATTGTTCACTCAAGCACTGATGATTCCATAAAGTCTTACTTTGGATTGTCTACAGCTGAGAGCAATGGAGTACATTTCACCCAAATAAGCTGTCCTGTCTTACGTATCCAGACTATACTAAGTTCAGAACTTCTCCACATGTATTGGAGAAGCTATATTTTTGCCAAGACTGGGCTTTAAGAAAGGCTGTTGTGCTCCAGGTGTTAGTATTTAAACATCTGCACCCTTTGGAAATCTCTTTTTGTGTTTGTGAGCTGTTCTATGTTTGTCTGTTGTCATTTGTAAACTCTATTTACTCTTTCATTGTTTTCTGATGCGGAATTATTAAATTACTCATAAATATTTCTTTCATTTGAAACTTATTTTATTATTATGTTGCTAGCATTTTGTACAGTGGATTACTTTATCTACTTTTTTTTTTTTTTTTTTGAGACGGTGTCTCACTCTGTCACCTAGGCTGGAATGTAGTGGCATGATTATAGCTGACTGCAGCCTAGGCCTCCTGGGCTTAAGCTCTTCACACCTCAGCCTCCTGAGTAGTTGGGACCACAGGTGTATGCCATCATGCTGGACTGATTTGTTTTTTTCTCCATGGAGATGGTATCTGCCTATGTCATCCAGGCTGGTCTCAAACTCCTGGGCTCAAGCAATCCTGCTGCCTCAGCCCCTCAAAATATTAGCATCATAGGCATGAGCCACTGCACCTTATCTTTTTCATTGACTTGTTTGTGAGAGCACCTTAGTTATGGATTTCTCCCAGTGCAGTTATAGATGTCCCCTAATTTATTACCTTTTATATATTTAAATTTTCCTTACTTTCTAAATAAGTTTCAAAAACCATTTGATTTCTTCCTTAACTCAGGCTATCAAGTGAGATGTTTAAAAAAAAATTCCTGCATTGTTTATTGTTTTATATTAAAATCAAACATAATTACATTATAGTCAGATAATATCTATGTGTAGTATTACTTTTTAATACATTGAAGTATCATTTAACTTAATCCACAATCAATTTTTGTTACATTTCACAGACATTTTGAAATAATGCATTTCTCTCTCCTCTCTATATAGAGTGAAGCATCTCTAATTCTCACAAGTTGGTCTATGGGTAACTGAGTTCACATATTTAAACTTTTTGAAGTGAGCACTG
The DNA here is from genome assembly GCF_000951035.1 of Colobus angolensis palliatus. Lineage (NCBI taxonomy): Eukaryota > Metazoa > Chordata > Mammalia > Primates > Cercopithecidae > Colobus > Colobus angolensis. Next base: position 264,812 of record NW_012116243.1, on the reverse strand, counting down.
CTCATGTTTGACAAAATTGAAACTAGATCTCCTGCCTCTCTCTAAGGGTTTGCTATCATTACTATTTCTTAGGATCTTCCTTTGGGATCCAGGAGATGAAAATACACAGTTAAAGTGGATGAAAGAAGGAGGAATATTGCAATAAAGTACCAGGACACTTGAGAGAAACTAAAGAATAAATCAAAACACTGGCACAATATATAAATATAAATATAAATATAAAATATATGAGCATATCAAGATGAAAATAACTAGGTGCAGTGGCTCATGCCTTTAATCCCAGCACTTTGGAAGGCCAAGATGGGTGGATCATGAGGTCAGGAGATGGTGACCAGCCTGGCCAACATGGTGAAACCCCGTCTCTACTAAAAATACAAAAAATAGCCAGGTGTAGTGGCATGCGCTTGTGGTCCCAGCTACTTTTGGAGCTCTTCTGGAGAAATGAAATTATAGGAGAAGAGGAAGACAGAGTTTAGCCCTGCATATATGTCTTACATCTTCTGTGCTTGGGAAAATGGTGATATATAGAAGTAAATAACAGTCCAAAAGAAATAAAAAGGCATTGAGCATTTGGGGGAAAAAAACGTCGCCGGCATCTCTATTATCTTCTATAAATATCTAAATATCTTCCTTTTAGAGTAGAGATGGAGAGCCAAAAGTTATGTAGCAGAAGGATATGAAAATGTATTTCATCATGCAGAACAAGAACGCTTTAGTACAAATATGTGTATTTTGATTTAACAAAATTATTTTGATAAGAAATTTCGCTTTCTATTTGTTTTTATTTTCTTAATTTATGACCTTTGTAAAAGAAAAAAAAGAGTTCAAGTTATATGACTTTCTATACAACAGAGATTTTTAGATCACATGAATTCATGAGGTTGAGAAGAAATTTTGAATGCTTAAATGTGACTTTAAAATAATTTATTTAAATAGTGAACACATGGACATGGTAAAAAAAAAGAGAGTTAACTAGTACAGAATAATATATAATAAGCAATAGTAGGCTCTTTTTTTGTACCCTAGCAATAAATAACGCCCTGTAGATAAACTTGTTTTATTTAGAATTTTATTTTTAAATATCAACAAGCTATTTTTTATTTTTAATTATTATGGATACATAATAGCTGTACACATCTATGGGGTACATGTGATATTCTGAAACAAGCATGCAATGTGTAATGATCAAATCTGGGTAGTTGGGATATTCATCACCTCAAACATGTATCTCTTTGTGTGTGTTGGGAACATTTCAAATACACTCATTATTTGGAAATATATGATAAATTATCATTAACTATAGCCACCCTATTGTGCTACTGAACACTAGAACTTATTCCTTTTAACTAACTGAATTTTTATACCCACCAGCAAGCTATTCTTACTATCCATTGTAGCGGACTTTTTTCTTTTGCTTATGGAAGGTGGACAAAATAGCCTCACCAAAACGAAACAAACAAAACAAGTGCTGTGTGTAAGAGAAATGTGGGTGAATGCCAGGATGAGGAAAGTCAAGAAGCATCTCTCTACAGAGCTGCCAAGATTCCACACAGTTTTGGTTATTAAGCCACATTTGCTACTGCCCAATTTGTTGATTTGGGGATTATGGGGAACTCTGAAACTCAGGTGCACCTACACCAACCTACCAGCGAGAACTATCTCATCTGATACAGGTGAGTAGTATTCTATATATCTATTGTTAGTAACTTTTTAAGGGTTTTGTATATCCACTGCTAATAAACTGTACTCTGGTTGCCTTTTAACATAAGAAGTCTTGTCCAACAGAATTTGATTGATTAGAGGAAGCAGTTCACAGGACAACATGAGTCTTTGTGCTCATGAGACATTTAACAATCACTCATATATATAGTGCTTGCAATTCAGTTGCAGCTGAATAACTTTTCAGGGATAATCATTGCAAATAAGATGTAGGTCTTCCTGATCCCTTCAATTCTCTGACTTTAGCACGAGACTTCATTAATAATAAGCAGCTGTAATGATACATTTTTGAATTGATATCAATATGTATAGTGTTGCAATTCTGAATACACAACTGAAGCATATTTCTGCCTCCCTGCATTTTGGTATGCTTGAATCAAGGAAGAGATACTTCTTGGCTTAGAAATGAATTTATGGGATAGCTTTTTCAAATTCTACTGTAATGGGGTATTAGCTCCCAGACTGTTGCTTTCCTGATGTTACACGCTGTATATATTGAAGAAATCCCTAGAGCCATATGTATTCTTCTGTTATGATAATGTTACCATTAGTCTTGATTGCTTTTGACGATAGTTTCTGGTTACAGAATTGCCCAAAGCAAGAAGTTTAGTTTGTTCACATTTTTCCCCTTAATTTGGGAGAGTGTTTTTATTTCACTTTTATTTGAAATGAGTTCCTGTGCTGTTATTATGGCATTTTATGTGGCTTGTCATTGTAGTAATCAATTTTATATTTTCTTCACGCCAGTTCAACATTCTGCTCTTGACGAGCACTTTGTCATATTTACTAGGGTTCTTGTCATACATAGGAAAACACTTCCTCTATTTGTCTCCTAAATTTTCTTTTTCCCTTGTTAGTAATTTTGCATCTCTATATCAATGTTCTGGCTGGTTACAATTACAAGTTTTCCCAGCTGGGAGCTTGTAGCATTTTCTCAGTCTCTGCAACGTGCTGATCTATTCTGATATGAGTTCCAATTGTTTCACCTCCGTGTTCTGCATTTTTACCATGGTTTGTTGAAAAACAAAACTGTTGAAATTTGAGAGGGTAGCCATTTCCTTTTTGTGTTTTTCATCTGAAACAAACCTCGTATTACTCAAATATCTTAGTTAGATGGAGTCTACTTTTAGGTTAAGCTCTTGGAATTGCTGCCTAGGGATTACGATTCAAGTTTAATCTATACAATTGTCAAAGGCAAAAAAACAATTCAGTTCAAATCCTTAACGGGAAACTAATTAACCCTGTCTATGACAACTAGCAGAAAAAGGTGCTTACTTTCTACTCAGTGATATTAAATATCTGTGTAGGTATGTGCACATATGTGTATAGGTATATATTCTCCTTGAGATCAAAGTCTTTAACCATTGCCACAAATTGGTACCATTTTCTTATTTTTTTTTCAAAAGCATTCTGTTGACAGTAAAGATGTTCATCTAATAGAGTGATTCTCAAACTATGAGTCAGAATCACCTGGATAGTTGGTTAAAACACAGGGATTTAAAATTAGTAGGTCCTGAGTGGGGCCTGAGAAATTACATTTCTAAGAAATTCCCATGTACTGCTGAAGTTGCTGGTTAGGGGACCCTACTTCTCTAAGCAATGAGGAATTTTAAATTAATTGGTCCTAAGTTTCTAAATCAATACCTCTCATAGTTTTTAGAAGATATTTGAATACTTTAGGCATAATGATAATCATGAGAAGGCCAACACCAGCCATAATTACTACTAAATTTAATATTTGAGTCCAAAACTTTAAGTTAGAGACCCACAAATAGACACATACTTCTATGAAAATTCTATAAATTTGGATACGTTGTTGATTTGGCTCAACAATTTACTTCTGATATAACATAGATTGAAATAAATAAATACTTATCTGCAGTGCTCTAAACCATTATTTCAAAAAGCATACAATAGAAAGCACATGCACAACAGTGAAAGGAAATTTGATACTAATAATTTAATTTGAAATGACATCAAGGCAAGTTTTATTTACTACTGAAAGTCATTATTACTTTTCAAGCTACAAAAAATTGCCTGATAATCCAGTTAACATAAGCATTTTTTTAAATTTGATTAGCGAATGTCAGACAGAGCAAATTCTATGTTAAAAGAGTAAGAAAAATAGAATTTTTCTATATTAGAACACTTTGGAGACTCAAAAGTTAGGGAAATAATGGCAGATTCACAGAATAATAGTAGATTCACAATTATTTTATTTAAGAAATTCAAACTGGCTAAAACCAGTCATTAAAATAACTAAGATAACTGTTTTTAAAACGTGGTTACAATACTACTCTCATACCATTTTCTTAAATATTATTTTGATGTTAAATAACCTGTATTTTGATCATAATATGAGAAGCTAAATCTTAGAGATATTAGGAAAATGAACTGAAAGGACTGAAAACAGTCTTTGGAAAATAGAAGAACATCTTTTTTTTTTCTTTTTTTTTCTGATTTAGACTGTTTCACACATCTCAAAAGTTATGCACAAAAGTATTTGTTATAACTATTAATATTTCTAGTTATTTTAATTGCTTTCAATCATTTATTATCTAATGACTATTATTTTTAATAATTGAGATAAAACTGACATACAATGAACTGTATGTACTTAAAGTGTACAATTTGGTAACGTATGCATATATGTTCATTCCTGTGACACTGGCAAAGCAACCAATATAGTAAACATACTCATCAGCCCTCAAATTTCTTTCTGTCTCTCCATAATCCCTTTCTCTCACCTTTCCTATATTTCTCCCTGTCCCCAGAAAACCAAAGATCTGCTTTCTGAAACTATATATTAGATTGTATTTTCTAGAATTTTATATAAATTGAATTATACAGCACGAACATATTTTGTCTTTCTTTTAAAATTCACCTGAATGATCTGGAATTTCATCTGTGTTGTAACATTCATTCAGAACTTTTTAGTGTGCCTTTCCATTCTTACATTCTCTCCTTTACCAGTGAGCATAGTGAAAAAAAGTAGTGTTTGCCTGCTACAGAGACACTTTTCAGGAGTGGCTACAAAAGTAATAAAACAGGAGCTGAATTATAAGATCTGTTTTCTCTCACCTCACAAGTTGCTGGAAAAAAAAAACAAAGAAACAAAAAACAGTTTTTTCTTCATAGCTCTACCCCCCCCCAGAAACTCAGTTTTCTAATGGGATTTGGAGAAGAACATAATGTGAGTTCTCAAAATACTTTCCCAAAACAAGTTCCAACTGAAAGTCAAACATTCTGAGGAATCTTTCAAAAACAAGACAAAATACATCTACGATAAAATATGCTTATAAAAAAACTATTCAAAACAGGCATAAATCCCTCGTCCATCTCAGCTTTTCCTGACTCTCCTTTTCCAAACCTTCTTGTTTCTTGGTGTCTTAACTAAATCTGGTCTCCAGATCCCATAGACCTTGGCTTCCCCACACTGGGTTTTCTTACACCCTTTTATGAAGAGTTCTGATAAAGAATATTAAAATTGTAGCAGAGTTAAGTTGGAATGTAGGAAAATTTCTGGATGACTTTCAGAGACATACACTCCTGAAGCAAGCCTGCATAAGTTAGTCTATATCTAGATCAATATGTAGCCAGAGTTCTACCTACTGAAAATGAAAATTTAACAACCCATTTTTAAAATTAAAAAAGGTTATTTTTTAGAAGTTAAACGTTTACAAATAATTTTGCCTTTATATAAATATCAAAACATGCAGGTAGCATAAATGTTCAAATAAATATTTGAGATATTTTATGAATATGACTGTTTTTAGGAAACCATTTTATATGGATTACAGGTTAGTCCCAGTGAAAAACACAATCAAATTTACATGTTACGTGATTTGTGGACAATTACATAGCAAATCAAGAAAGGAAGCCAAATTATGACTTTGCAATTTTATATTTAGTTCATTAAGTAACCCCTTCAATCATACTGCAGGTCAAGTGGCTACTGACTATGGGCACTGACTACCTTTATTCTGAAAATAAATACACCTCATCCTTTATTCCGGGTCAGTCTGTCTGTCTATCTATCTATCTATCTATCTATCTATCTATCTATCTATCTATCTATCTATCTCACCATCCATTTGTCATCTATCATAGCTACCTTTTTTTTTTGTTTTAAGATTACTTACCTTTTCATCCCATTAGAAAAGTTTCAAAGTTTGTGAGTTTTGAAATCAATTCCCTTTTGTCCCCACATATAAGACTTTATTTCTGAAAGACTCTGGGACAAATACATCAAAAAGTAAAATAAGATACTATTTTTTTCTGGTTTTCCATCAGAACACTTATTATAACCTGGATCAACAGCCCCTGAAACACACACAATTCCATGGTAGAAGGCACCTTCACGTTTTAATTTATGTGACAATGCCTCTAAGAATTGAACAACACACCACCTGTGTGGGCCTATGTAACAGTCCTGTTCTGAATTCTCTGTGAATCCATTAATAGCTGCAATTTCAGTATTGTTTCTTATGCTATTATCAGCAGCCATTACATACCCTGACATGTTTAATCTAAATGACTCACTACTTCTCATGACTAAAGAATAACAGAACAATATGAAACATCATAAAACATAACATCATCTCTTCCTATTTCATTCTATATTCTCCTTGTAGCAGGTTGGTCCAAACATCCCTTCAATATGATTAGATAAGTGAAGAAATTATATTAGATTCAGTTCCCTGAAAGACCATCTACAGTAAATACAGCTGTGGGTTTCAATTTAAATTAAAATTGATTGCATGCTTATTGGTTCTTCTAAGCTTTGGAACTGGAAAATTAAAAATTCACACGTAGCAATTTTGATTTGCTTCTGAGAGAAGGTTCTTGATTTAGATACCCAGCAGGCTGCCAGTAGGTAAATATAAAAATGAGGAAGATAAAAAAAGTATTCTATTTGAGAGGTTATCATAATTGTATGAATAAAAGTGAAAGCTGAGTCTACCTCTGGGCTTCTTAAACAATTATATCATAATCTACTAGTTACTGTTTTTACTGTTTAATACAGGACAGGCTTAACATACCTGCTACTTTTCCTGAGATAGTCCCAGTTTACAACTGCTGTCCTAGTGTAATTTTCCCAGTGTTCAAATTATCCAGGTTAGATAATAATTTATATTGTTATCATTCATTCATTCGGATGAAGCTGCTTTTAGCAACAACCTCAACAACCTGAGGCTGGGCTATTGCTCCTTTATGCAAAGGTAATTTTTTCCATCAGTGTAGTAAGGTAAAATATCATCAAATTTAAGACATTTAAATGTTTGGATTTCATATTTGGATTTCATAATGACAGATTACAGAATGGTATTTAAGACACTGAAGTTCTGTGATTCTAATAGAACAATTAAATTTTTACACAATTTTAAATTCAAAGGGGAACTGAAATAAAAGAAATGAAATTTGTCTTCAACACCAACACTGTTAAGTCATCTTTCCTGTCATCTCTGTTTAAAACTAAGTTTTGGAAGACATAGATATGTATATAAGATAAAGATGAAATATGGTCTGCAGGAAAAATTAGAAGGAAAATAAGAAATCCACCTCAAAATATTGTGTATATAATTAAAAACAAAAGACTAGGATTAAGAACACTAATATAAAAAAGTGAGTGTCACACTCAATCCATCCACAGAAATCTAGAAGAATCTGGTAGAAAATGTTATAATTCTGGAAAATAATAGTAAAAGCTAATACCTATTGAATACTTATATGCCAGGCACTGTCCTAATCTCACCAAAACATGTACTAGGTACTTTTATTATTTTCACATTACAAATGATGAAACTGAGTAACTAACAGTTCTATTGTTTATCAAAGATAATGATTTTAGAAAACAATGAAGCAAGGACTTAAATTCGCATAGTCTGACTTCTTTACTAATCTGTACTCAAAAGAATAATTATGTCATACCTTCTGCAGGCTAATGAAAACCTAGATGTATGAAAATAAATAATTATGTAACTTTAAAAATATCAATTATATAAAAAGCCCACAAATCATTATTTATATAAACATTTCCATAATTTGGCCTTGATATTAGTATCAGATTTATTGACATACATTTAAGATATTTATGTTTTTTCCTTAAAAATAACAATGTTAACCTACATTGTGACATAAAATATCTCACTTGTTTCTCATGATTCCTCAGAAATTGTAGATAATGATTCATAAGACACAGAAGTGCCAATAAATAACACTTAGCGAGTCCTCACTGTGTTTGCACTATCCCAAACACTTAACATACATTATATCATTCACGTTTACTTAAACCTCATGAAGTAGATACTATAGTTACCCCGAATTTTATAAATAAATCACCTGTGATTCTGAGACCCAGTGAAAATGTGTAGATAACCTTTTCTATTATTGCAACTAATGTGAATGTTAAAACTCTTTTAAACTTTTTATGTATTACCTCATTTAAATATCAAAAGAAACACATTAGTTGGGTAGTATTTTATTTTATAGTTGATCATTTTTAATTTCTTCCAGCAACACAGCATATATAAAATAGGGTGGCCTGAAGAAGTGGAATATACTCTCTTTCAATGTCAGTCCTTTCTTTTTAGTATTGTTTCTACACTTTGCAGTGTAACAATTCCTATCATTCACAAAAATAATTAATATACACTGTGAGTTCAATTGCCTCACTGTAAGTTACTTTATTTAATAACTATAACATTAGTCTTCACCACCATGCCAATATACCTCCCCCACTTTTTTTGTTATTGTCATCTTACTTGTAATATAAATTTAAGAGCCAATTTTATTTTTTTCAACATTTATTTTCCCTTCAGAACTAACCATATTCCAAGCTTTATTTTTCTGCTCAATTTATTAATTTGTATCATTCCTATATTTCTGTGTTAATAAAAACGATAACATCAGTCTTCTTCAATACTCACTCTAAGCCTGATGCTGACAAGAAATAAGGTAGAACAATCAAATTACCAGGGCTGACAGTACAAAAGATGTAAAAAGTCATCATTTAGAGCATCCCAATATATATTCCTCCTAGAGGAACCAAATGTGTCGTCTTCAGCTAAGCTTACTTTAAATTGTTTCATTTAATTCACATAACAATCTTATATACTACTTATTTTAATCTCAATTGAGACACATAATTCTTTGAGAATTAAGTAGCTTGCATAAGGCCACATCATAATGTGTCTAGAGATCTAGGATTCAGACCCAGTTAGGCTGATTGCAGAACTTGTACTCACAAATATCACCATGTTGCCCATCTCTGTCTGACTGGGCTCCCCTTCGCTGCTCTTTTCTGCCTTCTTTTATCAGATTTCACTTTGTTTCTCTCCTCTTTCTCTCATACTCTGGACAAGAGGAGCACAGGATGTCACACCAGATAGGACAAAGAATTGAGAACACATGTCTTATGTCCTCTCTCTCTCTACCAACTAGTTGTACATTTCTTCCTATAAAAAAAAAAAATAAAAAAATAAAACCTCTCTGAAAAGATAACTTCTAAAAGCTGAAAATGAGTTAAATTTAATATCAAAAGGTTCTATTATTGCAGGGTATTGAGTGCCTTTTAGATTTTATTCTATAGATGGAAAAAATGAGACAGAGCACTGAAGGGATTTGCCTCAAAATCACACATCTAGTAAATGGCATAATTGAGCAGAAGACCTTGGTCTTCTGAGTCTTGTATCCACTCCACTGTTTCCCAAAATATGGGCTGTTGAATGAGTTACAACTCTCAAGGTAATTTTAGCTGTTACATGGCAACAATATTAGATAGCAGTAAATCACGTACTGAGAAAGTTATTCCCATTTCAGTTCCTTGCAATCCTTCAATGAGAAACTCACTTTAATGTTAGTATATCTTTTAACCTCACTTAAGCAATCCTCAATCCTTGCTATTCTGTATTGAAAAATATGAAACGAATGGCACACCAAACACCCGTTTCTTTCCACTGCCTTTGAGAAGTAAAATATTACTAGAGTTAAAGAACGTATGAGCCTTTCTCTTATTTGTATCCTTCTCCCTTTCCACTGCATTTATGAATTACAATTTGGGGATTTCAAAGGAATTTAACTTACCATTTATCAATCTATTTTTAAATTGTAAGGAACTATTTTGCATTTAAAAATATACTCAAATGCTATCAAATTATGAATATACTTCTGAAACTCAAATTTTAACACAGTTATATTATCTTTCTGAGATTTATCCATGTTGATGCCTATGGCTTTCATTCATTCATTTTTATTTGCTGTATATTATTCCATGTGTCTCTTCTGTCACTATGCATTTAATTGTCTCCTCCCCCACAACTTGTTTTTTTATACAAGTAAAGTTACTTTGAGTATTCATATTTATGCTGGATTGTTAATAGGTGCACATGTTCCTATAATTTTTTGAAAATGGGAGAGCAATGACGGAGTCTGTATATTTTCTAGATTGTGCTATTTTTTTTTCTAAAGTGGTGATCCTAGTTTTATACTCCAATATAATTAATTGAGTATCGTTAGTCATTGCCATGCTCATATTTACAATTCTGAAGTAATGAGTAATTGTGTCTTTTGATTGTGTTTCCCTAAATATTAGTGAAGTTAAGCATCTTTAATATGTTTCTTATTCATTTTTATTTACTCTTGTGTCAACTGCATTTTCATATGTTTACTTACTTCTCATCCATTTTTTACCTTAAATATTTATGTATTTGTGACTTTTAGATATTCTTTTTATATTCTAGACACAATTTCCTGTTGGTTTTATGTTTCTGCTATATTGTCTCAGGATAGAACTACTATTCTTAATTTATTTTTGTTGTTTAAGGGTTTAAGTTATGAAATCCTTCCCTTTTGAAGATTTAAAATATATTCTGTTATATTTTATTCTAACACAGATACAATCTCCTATTAAACATATACAGCCCTATAGATAATCATATATGCAAATGATAATTTTAATTTTCTCCAAAGGTCATTTATCTATGTACTTATTCATTCATTAAATTATTTATTTGTTCTTTAGTTTACTTACAACCTAACAAAAGTTTAAAGACTAAACATTTAGTCTGGCATTACAATCTTGATTTCAAAGTTTTGTATATAGATTGTACAAATTGTACAAACAAATTACAATTTGCCCTTGGGTGAGATAAATTACTTTTATTGGATGGAAAGGTTCTTTTTCAGCCTTAATTTGATAATTTTTTAAATCATGAAGAATATTAAATGTTATATATTCACACAATTATTGGTGTGATCATTGGCTATTTCTCTTTATTAATGTATGGAATTATGTTTACAGAATTTGTATATTTATTCAACCTTACATTTACGGAATCAACCTAGATGCCCATCAGTTGTGAACTAGATAAAAAGCTGGTATATATATATACCATATGATACTACATAACCATAAGAAAGAACAAAATCATGTCCTTTGCAGCAATATGGATGCAGCTGAAAGCTGTTCTTTTAAGTTAATTAACACAGAAACAGAAACCAAATACCACATATTCTCACTTATAAGTGGGATCTAAATATTGAGTACACATGGACATAAAAATGGGAACAGCAGACACTGGGGACTACTGTCAGGGAGAGGGTGGAGAAAGGCAGGGGTTGAAAAGATACCAATTGGGTACTATACTCACTCCCTAGGTGATGGAATTATTCATACATAAAACTTTAATGACACACAGTTTATCCATGTAACACATGTGCCCCCGAACCTAAAATAAAAATTGAAAAAAAAAGAAAAAGTTGATTTTGACATGATTAAAATTATATATATAATTATGTAAATATACAGATATATAAGAAAATTTACCACCCCACCACATATATATGTAAAGTGCTGTGAATACTCTGAGATTTTATGGTACTTCCAAGCAAGGGGTTAGCAAGTTTAACAGATACTTGCAGAAGACATGAAACCCTTGGGTCAAAGATAAAACACTTTAATATGCATAGCAATAATTGTAATTGGAGTATCAGCATGGAGAATTCTCTCCCAATAATGTATCATCCTCATTTCTACACTGTCTTGCTTTTTGGCAATTTTTTCCACAATTACATCATTCAGTAGATAACACCGATTGATTTGACTGACAAGGCTGGAACTAAATTCATTCAATTTGGCTCACTCAATATTTAATTAAAACTACTTATAAACAAGACTCCAAACAGCATTTGAGGCTAACCTTCAATATTTGGCTCAACTGTGTCCACAGGGTTCTGGAGATAGCCAGGTAAACAATTCCATGAAGTTTAAGAGTCTACCTTAAAAAGCCAAATGGCTTTCCACTTAAGTTTCTGTCAAGCCTTTCTACTCGACCCAAGGCTTTAGTCAAGGCAGAGCGCCATGTAGTAGCAATCTCACGGGCTGTATATTGACTTACAAGGAGGAAATCTGAATCTGTTCTATCATTTATGATCATTCTGGCTAGTGAGTTGCAATCCATCTGAATGCCAGGGATAAAGCAGTATCATTAATCACTTCATGTAAATTCTGGAACCAATGTTGTATTAACTTCTGCAACTGGATTGCCCATTGTTAACATATAGCAATAAGTCAATTATCCTTACAGGAAGCTCCTCTAAGGAAACAAAGGTAGCCATATTTTAGAGGGATCTCCAAGTTATCTGAGGGATACATGTTCTACTGATTGAACTTCCATAAACCCATAAATCAAAGTCCACTTTGAGCCAGAAGTTTTGATTTTGGTGACAAAGTAGAAGGATAATGTTTCCCCAAAAGAGATAACTGAATCACCTTTAGGTAAAGTTGCATACTACTGGAGCCATGTTTTTTTTTTTTAATGTATTATTTCCATTTGACAATTAATGCTTATTAGGTCCTTCCAATCTTATTAGTCACTGTATTCAAGTTTACTCACCTCTAAAAGGCAAAACTTGACTGAGGAGTAACAAGCCTTCCATGGTATAGACATTCACTTTTGACAAAAATGCGGCCCCCACCCCCAGAAACCCCATCACCTCAGTAGCAAACAAATAACTGTTTTTCAAAATGGATATATCTCTATGCCAGGGAGATGACGAATCCAAAACACTAACATGTGCCTCCCTTTGCTGGAGTCTCTGATAAACAAAATAATCAGTGATAAAGACTTTATAGTTCAAAACGTCATTAGATTATTTGCCTTGAATGCAGAGAGCATGCTAGAGCTTGCTAAATGTCTTTTCCAACCCTGACTCTTCATGTGGGCCCATTTCTAAGTATGATAATTTGTGGTCTATGTGGTCTATGATAATTTGTGATATATGGGTACAACTGTAATAAGAAAGTGAGGTATATTTCCAATACTCAAAGAAACCAGAGATAAGAGTCAAAGGTTCAAAGAGATAAGAGTCAAGGTTCAAAGAGATCAAAGATTTTTCTAGACTACTGAAGGAATTGAGCACTGTGAATTTCCCCACATAGTCCAACAAAATCTTTCTTAGCAAGAGGGCCTCTGAAAAAATTTTCATAGGAGAATAACACTGCACTCAGATCTATTGAGTCTGGCAGGTCAGAAGTCCTGCCAGCCAACATGACATCATCTATATAACAAAAGCTTTGGACCTCAGACAGTAAAGTCTCTCACATTAAATTCTGATCTGACTTCTGGCAAAAATAAGGTATTGCAAACTTATATTGGAGAACTTACCACATGAATGCTAATTAGTCTTGGTCATCAGATGCCAGTAGGATATAAAAGAGGTTGTTAGCAATGTCAGCAATGTCTAAGACAGCATACTCAGTGCCATCAGTCTAAGTTATGGATTCAGTGTCAATCACAGTGTCTGAAACAGGGCCATGGGACCAACGATTACATGCATGTGACAGAAATGCACTGTAAGTCTTTAGATCACATGAGCCTTTTTCACTAGCTCACATTGCTGTTACACTGAAATATTTCATCTCTTACTACTCCTGCTGCCTTTAAGCCCTTAATCAAGGCTGTTTTTCATTTCTCCACGTGTGATTTTATCTTGCTTCTGTTGGACTATCAGAGAGGGAACACAAGTTTGTTCAACGTGATTTATTTTGTTTTTGGTTTTGTTGTTCTATTTTGTTTCATTTTAGGATTTTAGCAGCCTGAAGCCATCGTTTCTATTTTGTCTCTAGTGACAGACGGAAAAGAGGGATGAGGAAGGGCTTTATTGGCCGAAACAGAAACAGAAACTAAGAACCCATGACTGTATTCTCTCCCTTGGGCACCCCTATCAAGGAGGTGTTTAGAGAATGATTAATGTGTCCCACCACCTCTTCTCTACATGCACCTCTTCCCGATCAGGTGAGTCCCCTTGGAACTCAAGAGCCCTCACATTACATGTGTGTAAAACAGCAATCACAATTAAGCATACATAGAAGTCACAACAGGCACTGAATCATTGCAAAGGGCCTCACCTATGAGGTAACTTTTGCTTCTTTTCCATGCTTCAAAGATCAGTCCAAATCCATCACCTAACCCTGAGTTCTTCCTGCTCAATAAGAGTGGATACGGGGGTGACATGGGTGCCTTTATTCAACAGAACCATAAATGTGTGGGTCTCTCCCCTCGCCAAAGTTCTTCAGTACACACAGATGAGTATGTATGGGTTTTGGGTTCCCTTTAGAGAAATGGGGATCTCAGCTGCACCTATGGTCCTGTTTTTTTCTTGAAGCAGCTGAAGCCACACTAGATGGAAGAAAGGATCAAGGGGCATCAAAAGAGAAAGCGGCTCAGCACTAATAAGCATGGATTTGCATTTACTTTTAAATTCAGAGAACGTGGCTTGTTGCTAAATCAAGTAAATTTCTGATGTTTTCAGCTCAATCAATGCTTTATTAGATGATTAGATCTTCATGACTAATGCCATCTATTTCATTCATGAAGATCCCTTGACTAAGCCATATTTCTTTCTAGATGGGTTTGCAGAACTTGCTGTCTTTGGCTGACTTGAGCTTGACTGGTTCATTTAGAATTTTTTTTTTTTTTTTGTCTACACTAATCTAGATGACTTCTTCTTTTATTGCGATAATATTTCCAAAGTTTTCACCTGGTTTTAACATAAGAATGGGAGACTTCAAGCATAATGGGAATAATTGCACAAATTTATCTATATTTCTTAGTGACGGTTTCTTATTCTCTGGGAAGTTACCTTCATCAGTAATATAAACCCAATATGGGGCAATAATATCTGTTTTCTTCCAGCTTTTAAAAACCTTAGAGCCACATTTTGAGTTCATAAATAACAGCTGTAAAGTATTTATCATCTGTGTGCTCACATTTTGACGTTTAACTTGTACTAATTTTGTCTATATCTGCATTATCCCTGGTTCTAATACTTTATTTTTATTCAGGGCTATAATTCTGTTATTAAAATTTATCTTCAAACTTTAAATTATGTATTTGTCATTATATACATAAACATATATAGACATAGGTAATTCTTTGTGAATTTCCAAATATATTTGACAATTTTTGTACAGTGCGGAAACTTCAATGATAGTTAGACTGTGGCTGCTTTTTCTTTGTTGTTTGTTTGTTGGTTTGTTTTTATTTCCCATGAACATCTACACATGTGGAAGCACACATACATACTAAAGCCACAAACTTCACAATCAGGCAAGAACATGTAGATAGATTAGAAAAACTTTATTGCCACTTCTGGATAACTTTTTTCTCTGCAAGTTGGTAAATTTAGTTGTTTTGCTTTTGTGAACAGCAACTCACTGTTAGAAATTTTTCCTATTCAATTGCACCAATATAATGCAGACTTATTTCCCTAGTAAACTTCATTGCATCCCCAACTATGAATGCATTTTTGTTTATTAAAAACAGCATCAAAATTCTTTTGTTGAAACATCATCAGAACTAAAATATTTCTTTTTTTTTTTATTTTTTATTTTTTTTATTATACTTTAAGTTCTAGGGTACATGTGCATAACGTGCAGGTTTGTTACATATGTATACT